>NW_024582597.1:222933-228683 GCF_018398535.1 Haplochromis burtoni | reverse complement strand
CTGGTGAAATTACAGTTAAGGGAGTGCTGAACTATGAAGATTTCAGGATTTATGATATGGAAGTTATAGCTGCTGATAAAGGAGCCAGCAGTTTAACAGGACAATGCACCATAAAGATTCTAGTTGAAGACATGAATGATAATCACCCAGAAATATCAATTAAATCATTTCAGAGTCCAGTGACTGAAAACATCGAGTTAGACACAGTGATAGCTGTAGTTAGTGTCAGTGATAAAGATTCAGGTGATAATGGAATAGTTGATCTTCATATTCCAGATAATATGCCTTTCAAACTGAGGGAGTCCTCTGATAACTATTATGAATTAGTAGTGTCGGAGCCATTAGACCGTGAGAAGGTGCCAGAATATGACATCACTTTCACTGTGACAGACAGAGGCTCTCCTCCTTTATCTGACAATGAAACTATGACTTTAGAGCTGCTGGATGTTAATGACAATGTCCCACAGTTCCCCCAGTCATTTTATACTATACGTGTCATGGAGAATAACGCACCTGGGGCCTTGCTCAGCTCACTCACTGCCTTTGACCCCGACCTCCATGAAAACCAGTATCTAGTTTATTTCATAATAGAGAAGGAGATAGCCAACACATCCATGTCCATGCTGTTCTCCATCAATCCAGAGAACGGTAATCTTTACGCACTCAAAACCTTTGATTATGAGATTGAGAAGGAGTTTCTGTTCCACATCGAGGCCAGAGACTCTGGCTCTCCTCCTCTCAGCAGTAACGTGACCGTCCACATCATTATTGTGGACCAGAACGACAATGCTCCTGTTATTGTGTCTCCGTGGCGTGCACACGGCTCTGTGGTGGAGGAAAAGATCCCCAGATCCACTGATAAAGGATCCCTGATTGCAAAGGTGATAGCGTTAGATACAGACTCTGTGCACAACTCTCGGATCACCTACCAGTTTCTACAGGTGACTGCCCTCTGCCAAAGGGCTCCAGGTACATTGTGTCCAGCATACCGAGAGGGACAGGACTGACAGACACTAGTGACTCAGCAGCTTCTACTCTGCAGGTAAGAATATAATAAACAGATAGGTTTTTCTTCGTTTTCCCCCCCAATTATTGACATCTATGGTTTCTCATTCATTGTTTCTTTTATTTGTGGGGGCTAATTAACAAAAATAAGTGAGGTCATGAACAAACTTTTTCATTATCTTAAAAAGGACCTGGAGTCAATCAGTCACACCCGACAATGCAAGAAATAAATTAAAATATTCATAACTTATTTTCATGCCAAGCATTTCAAAGCATTATAAAATCCAAAAGGTGGCGCTGTTTGGTCAGGAACAGCTCAGACCATAACGTCATGACTGTGTGTCGTCGCCATTATTGCTTATAGTAAGAGAAGCGACAGTTTCCAGGTCCCGAAACACCCCCGTTCAACGCGTCTTGCTCGTTTTACCCTGGGATATAGCTTGGAGTGAATCGGCTGCATATTTTTTAATCAAGGAGGGAAGAGAAATACTGAAAACTGCTATACACGTACATATCTCTTGAAATGCAGTGAAACCTTAAATAACGGGAAAAACGGGTCCCACGCAACAATGAAGTCATTTAAGAGGTATGTTCTGCTCGCCGTTATTTTTAGTTCTGTTCATAGCGTATGGGCCTCAGTGACTCATTACTCCATACCCGAAGAAATGAAGGAAGGGTCAGTTGTTGCTAACCTTGCCACTGATCTCAGCCTAGACGTTAAATCACTCGGTAAGAGGAAGATGCGACTTGACCTTATCGCCAACAAAAAATATCTGGATGTGAACAAAGAGACTGGTGAGCTGTATGTTGTCGAGAAGATTGACAGGGAATATCTTTGTACACAAACGTTTACGGTGTGTTACTTAAAAATGGAAGTAATACTAGAAAATCCATTGAGAATATTTAATATTGAACTGGAAATTTTGGATATAAACGACAACGCCCCGCAATTCCGAAGAGACGCCATACATTTAGATATATCTGAATCAACGCCTACAGGAGAAAGATTCTCTTTGAGCAATGCCGTTGATCCCGATGTGGGCAGCAATTTAGTGAAAACGTACCATTTAAGTGAAAGTGAACAATTTACAATTGAAGTTCAGACCGGAAGAGATGGATCGAAGTTTGCGGATTTGATCTTGAAACAAACATTAGATCGTGAGAAGCAGGCTGTTCATAACTTGATACTCACAGCTGTAGATGGAGGAAAACCTGCTCGTTCTGGTACTGCCAGTGTTATTGTTCATGTTTTAGACACAAATGACAATCCACCTATATTTGGTCAATCAGTCTATAATGTAAAAATAATGGAAAACTCTCCGATTGGAAGTCTTGTTCTTGATCTTAATGCAACAGACTTAGATGAAGGGTCAAATTCTGATATAACATATTCATACAGTTTATATACTTCAGAAAAAACACAGGAGACATTTAATCTGAATCCTGCCACTGGTGAAATTACAGTTAAGGGAGTGCTGAACTATGAAGATTTCAGGATTTATGATATGGAAGTTATAGCTGCTGATAAAGGAGCCAGCAGTTTAACAGGACAATGGAGGAAATGGCTCTGAAGAATGGCCACAGCCAGAGAAGTTAGTTGAGATTAAGTTACTCTAACAACATGAAGATAACGGCGCACCTAAAACTGATTGTTAAATAAGAAAAAAATGACTATGCTAACAGTAATAACATAAAAATATATATGTATAAAAATCAATAAACTTGAATAAGTCATGAAAAAGTTAAACTTTGTGGATCGTGGATGCAGCATTTTTTACTAAATATAAGTTATTTTCGCTGCTAACAGCGCAGGTTTTTGGACTGTTCTTTGAAATGCAGACTTGACCTTTGAGGACAAGACTTTTACACAATAAAACCTGCTGAATTATGATGATGGATTATTGGTTATGTACTAAGTAGTGAATTTAATAGTGATACCCTCATGATAACTTATGACATTTTATATTAGTTAACTGAAAATTGTTGGCAGATCACGTTGAGGAAAAAAGGAACATTAAAATTATAGTAATTAATTTACATATATTAGCGATGTAGCTAAAATACCATGTCTGTGAATTAAATTCCTACCTGTAGAGTAGAAGCTGCTGAGTCACTAGTGTCTGTCAGTCCTGTCCCTCTCGGTATGCTGGACACAATGTACCTGGAGCCCTTTGGCAGAGGCTGTCTAACCACCAGCTTTCCTTTCCTGGTCTCTGCTAGAAACAGACTGTACCAGTAGGCATCGTTGGAGACCAGAGTGGAGTCTGCGATGGTGGAGTTCCTCTCACTGATCACACTGTTCCTGGAGGGAGGAGCTGCTTTGCTGGGCTTGGGTTTCTGACACTTGATCACGATGGTGACCAATATAGTGATGAGCAGCAGAAACGACACCGAGCCCAGACCGATGACCAAATACAGGTTGATGTCTGAGAAGATGTCATATTCCAGAGGCTCCTCAGTCATGTCAGAGTAGGCTTTAACAGCAGTCTCCATTGTGGTCAGCTTGATGGTGACTGTAGCAGAGAGAGCAGGCTCTCCATTGTCCTTGGCAACAACAACAAGTCTCTGGTGGCGTGGATCTCTGTAACTGAACATCCTCATAGTCCGGATCTCTCCATTGTATTGGTCCAGACTGAACAAGGTGGCGTCAGTCACCTGTAGAAACTGGTAGGTGATCCGAGAGTTGTGCACAGAGTCTGTATCTAACGCTATCACCTTGGCAATCAGGGATCCTTTATCAGTGGATCTGGGGATCTTTTCCTCCACCACAGAGCCGTGTGCACGCCACGGAGACACAATAACAGGAGCATTGTCGTTCTGGTCCACAATAATGATGTGGACGGTCACGTTACTGCTGAGAGGAGGAGAGCCAGAGTCTCTGGCCTCGATGTGGAACAGAAACTCCTTCTCAATCTCATAATCAAAGGTTTTGAGTGCGTAAAGATTACCGTTCTCTGGATTGATGGAGAACAGCATGGACATGGATGTGTTGGCTATCTCCTTCTCTATTATGAAATAAACTAGATACTGGTTTTCATGGAGGTCGGGGTCAAAGGCAGTGAGTGAGCTGAGCAAGGCCCCAGGTGCGTTATTCTCCATGACACGTATAGTATAAAATGACTGGGGGAACTGTGGGACATTGTCATTAACATCCAGCAGCTCTAAAGTCATAGTTTCATTGTCAGATAAAGGAGGAGAGCCTCTGTCTGTCACAGTGAAAGTGATGTCATATTCTGGCACCTTCTCACGGTCTAATGGCTCCGACACTACTAATTCATAATAGTTATCAGAGGACTCCCTCAGTTTGAAAGGCATATTATCTGGAATATGAAGATCAACTATTCCATTATCACCTGAATCTTTATCACTGACACTAACTACAGCTATCACTGTGTCTAACTCGATGTTTTCAGTCACTGGACTCTGAAATGATTTAATTGATATTTCTGGGTGATTATCATTCATGTCTTCAACTAGAATCTTTATGGTGCATTGTCCTGTTAAACTGCTGGCTCCTTTATCAGCAGCTATAACTTCCATATCATAAATCCTGAAATCTTCATAGTTCAGCACTCCCTTAACTGTAATTTCACCAGTGGCAGGATTCAGATTAAATGTCTCCTGTGTTTTTTCTGATGTATATAAACTGTATGAATATGTTATATCAGAATTTGACCCTTCATCTAAGTCTGTTGCATTAAGATCAAGAACAAGACTTCCAATCGGAGAGTTTTCCATTATTTTTACATTATAGACTGATTGACCAAATATAGGTGGATTGTCATTTGTGTCTAAAACATGAACAATAACACTGGCAGTACCAGAACGAGCAGGTTTTCCTCCATCTACAGCTGTGAGTATCAAGTTATGAACAGCCTGCTTCTCACGATCTAATGTTTGTTTCAAGATCAAATCCGCAAACTTCGATCCATCTCTTCCGGTCTGAACTTCTATATTAAAATATTCACTTTCACTCAAATGGTACGTTTTCACTAAATTGCTGCCCACATCGGGATCAACGGCATTGCTCAAAGAGAATCTTTCTCCTGTAGGCGTTGATTCAGATATATCTAAATGTATGGCGTCTCTTCGGAATTGCGGGGCGTTGTCGTTTATATCCAAAATTTCCAGTTCAATATTAAATATTCTCAATGGATTTTCTAGTATTACTTCCATTTTTAAGTAACACACCGTAAACGTTTGTGTACAAAGATATTCCCTGTCAATCTTCTCGACAACATACAGCTCACCAGTCTCTTTGTTCACATCCAGATATTTTTTGTTGGCGATAAGGTCAAGTCGCATCTTCCTCTTACCGAGTGATTTAACGTCTAGGCTGAGATCAGTGGCAAGGTTAGCAACAACTGACCCTTCCTTCATTTCTTCGGGTATGGAGTAATGAGTCACTGAGGCCCATACGCTATGAACAGAACTAAAAATAACGGCGAGCAGAACATACCTCTTAAATGACTTCATTGTTGCGTGGGACCCGTTTTTCCCGTTATTTAAGGTTTCACTGCATTTCAAGAGATATGTACGTGTATAGCAGTTTTCAGTATTTCTCTTCCCTCCTTGATTAAAAAATATGCAGCCGATTCACTCCAAGCTATATCCCAGGGTAAAACGAGCAAGACGCGTTGAACGGGGGTGTTTCGGGACCTGGAAACTGTCGCTTCTCTTACTATAAGCAATAATGGCGACGACACACAGTCATGACGTTATGGTCTGAGCTGTTCCTGACCCTC
>NW_024582597.1:216718-222908 GCF_018398535.1 Haplochromis burtoni | reverse complement strand
CTGTTCTTGTTTTTGTGGAAATAAAATGTAATATCATGTATTTTCAATATTTTTCCTGTGCATTCTGTATATGTAATATTGGCAACTCGTGCATTTATGATTAATACAATTGAGTACTTTATTATCTCTAATAATTTGTTTTTATCAGTGGTAAAGAGCGACTAGATCACGACGTCACCTAAACAACCATGGTCATGGAGATATGCGTTCAGAATCATTAGATCTATTATGAGAAATTATAAAAGGTAATGACAACTCGAAGTGCTACCATATTTGAAAATCGTCTGCAGGATTTCCGTGATATTTCGTTTTATAATGCAGAAATCGTGAGGTCATTAAGGTTCATCGTTTTGACTGGTCAATTGCGTCTGAAATTTGATTGTTGATTGTTTTTTCAGCAATAATCAATTTGAAGTCATTTAATGTACTAAACGAGCATCGTTTATGTTTTGGGACCACCATTAACGGTATCCAGGTCCGTGTGTATTAAAAACAAAAATATATGCAAAAACCAACGAAAATCAAGAATAATTTGAAGACGTGTGGTGTTCATTGCGTTTCAAAGACTCTGACAGAATCTCAGGGGTGGCGCTATTCTATCAGTAAAATGCAAAGCAAAGAACATAAAAGCAGAAAAGCGTGATGGTCTTCGCACGTTTAGAAGCAAGAGGACAGCGTCGTAGTGCTGAAACTCCGCTGCGAAAAGCGCTGGCCTTGATTTAAGTTTAAATGTGCTTTGGAATTCACACTATGTGCGTTGGGCTCAGAAGAAAGAGGGAAATTTTTTAAATGAATATTGCTGGAAACAAACATTATATATGATGAACTCCCATACAAGACGGGTTTCCAGAACAATGGAGTCTTACGAGAGGTACGTGATCCTCGCTATTATTTTTTCTTTTGCTCGGTGCACATCGGCCTCAGTAACTCATTATTCAATACCAGAAGAAATGAAAGAAGGATCCGTCGTGGCTAATCTCGCCACCGACCTCGGGCTGGATGTGAAAACTCTGAATCAGAGGAAGATGCGTCTTGATATCATCGCGAACAAGAAATATTTAGACCTAAACAAAGAGACTGGTGAGCTGTATGTTGTAGAGAAAATCGACAGAGAGCATATTTGCCCTACAAAGTCATTAGCGTCCTGCTATCTAAAATTAGAGGTTATACTAGATAACCCAGTAAGAATATTTAATATAGAAGTTGAAATTCTTGACATAAACGACAACGCCCCACAATTTCGAAGAGACACAATACATTTGGATATATCTGAAGCGACGTCAAGAGGAGAGAGATTTTCTCTGAGTAATGCAGTCGATCCGGATGTCGGATCCAATTCAGTGAAAACATACTATCTGAGTGAAAGTGAATATTTTAATATAGAAGTTCAGACCGGAAGAGATGGATCAAAGTTTGCGGATTTGATCTTGAAAAAGACTTTAGATCGAGAGAAGAAACCTGTTCACAATTTGATACTCACAGCTATAGATGGAGGAACACCTGCTCGTTCTGGCACTGCAAGTGTTATTGTACGAGTTTTAGATACAAATGATAACACACCCACCTTTGACAAAGACAATATGAACATTAAAATGATGGAAAACTCTCCGATTGGAAGTCTTGTTGTTGATCTTAATGCAACAGACTTAGATGAAGGATCAAATTCTGATATAACATATTCATACAGTTTGTATACATCAGAAAGGACCCAAAAGATGTTTAACCTCAATCCAGAAAATGGTGAGATCAGAGTCAAAGAGATGATAAATTATGAAGATTTAAAACTTTATGAAATGGAAATTATAGCCAGTGATAAGGGCCCTAACTCAGTATCTGGACAGTGTAAACTTACAATACAGGTGACAGATATGAATGATAATCACCCAGAAATATCAATTAAATCATTTCAGAGTCCAATAAAAGAAGACACACCCACAGACACAGTGATACCAGCAGCTGCTCCTGGATTTAAAAGATTCAGGTGATAATGGAATAGTTGATCTTCGTATTCCAGATAATATGCCTTAAGACCACCAGTATAGACCGTTACGTTAGTGTCAGTTGATAAAGATTCAACGGTTGTAGTTGATAATGGAATAGTTGAATCTTCTCGGTTTTCCAAGGTAAACACACCGTAGAATAATACGATTTGTGGCCTTTATCAAACATAGAGAGTATCGAAGTTCCTCTGATAACATTTGAATTAGGAGCCTGTCAATCTTCTCGACCGCAATGTCACTAAGGCGAGAGAACCTTTAACCCGTGAGAGAAGCTCACCTTGTCTTCTGCCGTGTGGAATATGATACCATACATCCAGAGTATTTTTTACTTTCACTGTTGTACAACAAGGCTTCTCCTCCTTTATTCTGGACCGTTGAGCTGAAATAAAAAGGTCATAGTCGCAATTCGATTCCCTTTTAGATGTACCGATGCTGGGGTGATTAACGTCTATAGGCTGGAGATCGTTAATGAGATCAAGGCTAAGTTTGTTCCACAGTAGTCCTTCCCAGTTTGCACATATTCGTACCTGACCCATTCCTTCAGTTTCTTGGTTATACTATACGTTGTCATTGGGAGAATAACGCACCATGGGGCCTTATGCTCAGCTTCCACTGCCAACTTGCCTTTGACCGCCGAACGCCTCCGATTGAAACCCGGTAGGTATGGAGTAATAGTTCACTGAAGTATCTGAGTGTTCCAACTTACATTCTTCATATATAAGAGACAAGGAGAAGATAGCCTAAACAAACCTCCAGTGTACACTATTGCTCTCCAATCTGCAATGCCGAGCAGAAGATCATACCTTCTCTGACAATTAAATGACTTCATTGTTTGCGTGGGAACCCAGATCTCTTCCGTTATTTAAGGTAATGGCTTTTCACTGCTCTATACTTCCAGCAAAAAACCTGGATTGAATTTATGAAGATTTGTACTGAGAGAGGATATGTTCTGCATACTAATCGCCAGGCCAAAGTGTTTCAGACTCTGAGTTGTTTTTATCTTCCTGCTCTCCTCCTCTCAGCAGTAACGTGACCGTCCACATCATTATTGTGGACCAGAACGACAATGCTCCAGTTATTGTGTCTCCGTGGCGTGCACACGGCTCTGTGGTGGAGGAAAAGATCCCCAGATCCACTGATAAAGGATCCCTGATTGCAAAGGTGATAGCCTTAGATACAGACTCTGTGCACAACTCTCGGATCACCTACCAGTTTCTACAGGTGACTGACGCCACCTTGTTCAGTCTGGACCAATACAATGGAGAGATCCGGACTATGAGGATGTTCAGTTACAGAGATCCACGCCACCAGAGACTTGTTGTTGTTGCCAAGGACAATGGAGAGCCTGCTCTCTCTGCTACAGTCACCATCAAGCTGACCACAATGGAGACTGCTGTTAAAGCCTACTCTGACATGACTGAGGAGCCTCTGGAATATGACATCTTCTCAGACATCAACCTGTATTTGGTCATCGGTCTGGGCTCGGTGCTGCTCATCACCATATACCAACGATGACTGAGCGAGCCACCCTTTTCTGGTGAAATTTTATAATGTTTGATAATGACAGTCTTCTCAGAACATCACTTACGGTCGATTGATATAATTGAAGTCATATGCAATATTTTAATGTATTCTCTTGCGTCTCGTCCGGTGTAAGGTGTCTTCTGCTGCTCATCACGTATATTGGTTCACCATCGTGATCAAGTGTCAGAAAACCAAGCCCATAGTGCCAAAACTGAGTTCACTCCAGAGCTGCGCTTCCTCTCCTTTCCACAGATACATGAAGAGATATGACATCTTCTCAGACATCAACCTGTATTTGGTCATCTCTCTCAGGTGATTTGCGCTCAATCCAACTCCATCGTGATCAAGTGTCAGAAACCCAAGCCCAGCAAAGCAGCTCCTCCCTCCAGGAACAGTGTGATCAGTGAGAGGAACTCCACCATCGCAGACTCCACTCTGGTCTCCAACGATGCCTACTGGTACAGTCTGTTTCTAGCAGAGACCAGGAAAGGAAAGCTGGTGGTTAGACAGCCTCTGCCAAAGGGCTCCAGGTACATTGTGTCCAGCATACCGAGAGGGACAGGGCTGACAGACACTAGTGACTCAGCAGCTTCTACTCTGCAGGTGAGGCACTTTTTTGAGTCACCCTGATTGGGTTTAATATCATTCAGAAAATGTTCATTTTATCACCCAGTACTGGATTAAATAGCTTTATTCCCAAGCATTAATTTAGAAATGCTCCCCTGTTTTGAGATGCAAATTTTATTAAATGTCATCCTTATTATTCACACTCATGGTCTTTTATATGCAGCACAGTTCAGTGATGTCCTATCCTAAAATCTTTATTCGACATTTAGTTCAATGTAGTTATCTAAAGCAAACTGATGAAACATACTATTTTAGGTGAAACAAACGTTTTCCCCTTTTGCAGTTTATATAAAATATTTTGGAAATAAAAGGCGACGTTTTACAGAAAATGATATGAATATACTTATTCTATGTCGTGCAGCGACCCATTCAAGTGAAAATAAAAAAAGTAAAATACTCCCACGAAAACGCATCTTCCACATCAGCCGTGTAAATCATTACCAATAAACTTTCTAAGCATTTCTTAGTGTTTAACTTTAATCTTGGGGCAAATTAGTAAATTATTTTTGCATTAAAAAATATTGTGTGATGGCCATTTTATTTCAGGCAGAGGCGCTGTTTCCCAATCTAACTTACGGGACAATAGTGACATCTCGATCGCCACCCCAGTAAAATTTTAAATAAGAGGAAGTGAACGGAAAACGAGCAGCTCCTGGTGAATTTGGATTTCAAGGATTTCCAGACACTGTACTTGCATTGTCGGGGGAGATTTAACTGACGCCTACCTCTTCTTTAAAGCCCACTTGTTTTAAATTGCTTAAGAAAAGAAAGGTCGTAGTAAGAATGAAGGGTTTTGTCTGCTTTGGACACTGGAGAAGGTATGTGCTGATATTCATTCTCCTCGCTTCCAATATAAAGTGCACTGCAGCTGTGACACACTACTCTGTTCCCGAGGAACTGGAAGAAGGCTCTGTTGTAGCAAATCTAGCCGGGGATTTGGGAATAGATGTGAAGACACTGGTCGAACGGAAAATGCGTCTAGAGATCATTGCAAATAGAAAATATCTGGACGTGAACAAAGAAACAGGGGAGCTGTACATTGTTGAACGAATTGACAGAGAATCTCTCTGTCCCGCTAAGACGTCATGTTATCTGAAAATGGAGGCAATAATCGAAAATCCCAAAAGAATTTTTTACATAGAATTGGAGATAATGGACATAAACGATAACGCGCCCCACTTCAGAAGAGACGCCATAGATTTAGACATTTCAGAAGGGACAGAGGCTGGAGAGCGTTTTTCAGTGAGCAACGCAGTTGATCCAGATGTTGGATCGAACTCCGTAAAAGCCTACCACTTGAGTGAAAGTGATTATTTCACTATCGAAATTCAAACAGGAAGAGATGGATCAAAATTTGCTGATTTGATCCTTACAAAAAAACTAAATCGAGAACAACGCGCTGCTCATAATTTAATTCTTACGGCCGTAGATGGCGGTATACCGCCTAGTTCAGGAACTGCTACTGTTTTTGTTCACGTTTTAGATACAAATGACAACGCCCCTAAATTTGAAGAAGACAGTTATCAGGTTAGTGTACTGGAGAATTCTCCAGTTGGAAGCATTGTTATTCATCTTAATGCGACAGATTTAGATGAAGGCTTAAATTCAGAAATAGTATATTCATATAGTCTGTATACATCGGAAAAAACACAGGAAACCTTTAATCTAAACCCTACGACGGGTGAGATTACTGTAAAGGGGGTGTTAAATTATGAAGATTTCAGGATTTATGATATGGAAGTTATAGCAACCGATAAAGGGGTTGGTGCATTATCAGGCCAATGTAAAATTAAGATTATTGTAGAAGACATGAATGATAATCATCCACAAATTTCTATCAAGTCATTTCAAACTCCAGTCACTGAAAACATTGAATTGGATACAGTGATAGCTGTAGTTAGTGTCAGTGATAAAGATTCAGGTGATAATGGAATAGTTGATCTTCATATTCCAGATAATATGCCTTTCAAACTGAGGGAGTCCTCTGATAACTATTATGAATTAGTAGTGTCGGAGCCATTAGACCGTGAGAAGGTGCC
>NW_024582597.1:214162-215826 GCF_018398535.1 Haplochromis burtoni | reverse complement strand
TTGGTCACCATCGTGATCAAGTGTCAGAAACCCAAGCCCAGCAAAGCAGCTCCTCCCTCCAGGAACAGTGTGATCAGTGAGAGGAACTCCACCATTGCGGACTCCACTCTGGTCTCCAACGATGCCTACTGGTACAGTCTGTTTCTAGCAGAGACCAGGAAAGGAAAGCTGGTGGTTAGACAACCTCTGCCAAAGGGCTCCAGGTACATTGTGTCCAGCATACCGAGAGGGACAGGACTGACAGACACTAGTGACTCAGCAGCTTCTACTCTACAGGTATGGAGAAGCAACGAGTGAGATTTTTACACTTACCAGTTCTATGGTTTTACTGCTGTTTCTCTGCTTAATCAACACCGTTAACACTGTGTATCCATTATTTTTTAAAACCACTCAACCAAATACCAATAAGAAAACAAATCATGTTTTTATTAATCAAATTAATTATCTTGCTGTTCTTTTGTTGTCATGTAGTAACTGCAGTTGAATGCTACAAACGATCTATATTTTAGGTAAATTAGGAGGACAGCTGTAGAAGCAACGACACTAATAACTATAACAACTACATTTGTAAAGCATATCAGCGTTATACTTTCGAAGTCGGTTAATTCAAGTGAGAGATAACACAACGCGTCGCTCTTTACCACAAAAAAAAAATCAGGTCCACGTGACGTCACCATCCAGATAACTGAGGAAAGTAACAGAACCTCCATTTTTACATGGTTCTTTCTTCTAGCAGCCCGAGGTCATAGTATATAACCTCTTTGTTGATATTCATAGAGGTGTGCTTTCTTGGAACCGAGACATCGATTTTGCGCATCCAGAGGCGTTTTATTTGTGAACGAGACGAACTAATAATCATGGATTTTAAATTATGTCATCGCTCTGGGGTGAGGTACGTGTCGATGCTCATTTTTTTCTGTGTGGCCGTCTCCGTTATATCTGCTGTTACACACTACTCAATCCCCGAAGAGATGGAACAAGGTTCCGTGGTCGCTAATCTAGCATTGGATTTGGGTCTGGACGCAAAATCACTGGGTAGACGCAACATGAGACTGGATGTCATCGCCAATAAGCGATATCTTGAAATCAATAAAGACACAGGAGAGTTATTTGTTTCTGAAAAGATTGACCGCGAATACATATGTAACAGCAAGAATCCATCGTGTTTTCTTAAAATGGATGTGACGATCGAAAATCCAATTCGTCTGTTCAACATTGAGGTTGAAATAATGGACATCAATGACAATGCGCCTTTTTTTCGTAGAGACACGATGCATTTAGATATATCCGAATCGACCTCGCCAGGGGAGCGCTTTTCCCTACCTAATGCTGTGGATCCCGATTTTGGTTCAAATTCAGTAAAAAATTACCATCTTAGTAAAAATCAACACTTTGCGCTTGAAATTCAGACCGGGAGAGATGGTTCAAAGTTTGCAGACCTGATTGTGAAAACATCTTTAGACAGGGAGAAGCAGGCTGTTCATAATCTAATACTTACTGCTGTGGACGGTGGAGTCCCCACCCGCACAGGTACAGCCAGCATCATTGTTCGCGTGCTTGATGTCAACGACAACGCCCCTTCTTTTGAAAAAGCAAAATATGTCGTAGATGTGATGGAAAACTCTCCAGTTGGCAGTCTAGTAATTAAACTTAATGCCACTGAT
>NW_024582597.1:210981-212922 GCF_018398535.1 Haplochromis burtoni | reverse complement strand
CATCACCATATTGGTCACCATCGTGATCAAGTGTCAGAAACCCAAGCCCAGCAAAGCAGCTCCTCCCTCCAGGAACAGTGTGATCAGTGAGAGGAACTCCACCATCGCAGACTCCACTCTGGTCTCCAACGATGCCTACTGGTACAGTCTGTTTCTAGCAGAGACCAGGAAAGGAAAGCTGGTGGTTAGACAACCTCTGCCAAAGGGCTCCAGGTACATTGTGTCCAGCATACCGAGAGGGACAGGACTGACAGACACTAGTGACTCAGCAGCTTCTACTCTGCAGGTATGATAAAAAAAAGTCACTTAAAGACACCTTCAGCACATATATATATCAATCTTTTGTTGCACTTTTATGAAATATAGGCATAAAGGTACATGTTGAACAGAACATTTCAGAATTTTTTTTCTTTTCCTAAAACTTTGAAATGTTAAAACCCCAGTTATGTCTCTCTTTTAGCACCCAAAGGTGCATTGTGTATAGAAAAACTTCCAAAACTTACAGCTTCAAATTTTAGAAATTTGCACTGAGACATACTGTCTTCATTCTGATTCTGGTCAAAGCTGTCATTTAGATATACGTTGAGCATTATCAAATTTATTTTTATTAAGAGTTGATATTTATAACCTTCACATTTTTTGGATAATACTTAAATATGGATGGATTATAATAATTTCTCGAAATTTAACTAAATGAATCCCAGAGGCCCATCACTTACACCAGAAAGTCATATTAAATTGTTTGGATTGCATTTTTCAGAAGTCGCTGATTGAAAGCCTAATGCAGAGTCATTTGTTGTGTCTTTATGTTTTACATGATGCAATTTAGCCTATGTTTAAATAAAATTATATATCATTATAAGAAACACGAAGAATAAAAACTACAGTGAGAAAACAGAATAAACAGGAAGTATATTCGGAGTATGAAATTCAAATCTTAAAGCAGGCAAAAACATAATTAAAGTATTTCATAACATTATTGTTTTTTGTTTTTAATAAAAATAAAGTTCTAGTTTGTTACGACTCGGAAAAATTCTCTAAATACTGTTGATGGCGCTGCTCTTCAGTAAAACCTAATCACATGTGACGTCATAATTCTCACGATACTTCATTGTAGGCGTTGTAGACGGCATATTTACACCAGGCTCGGAAGACAGCGGCATAAAGATATTTTCTCCAGAAATTACCCTATTGCCTTTCTTCAGAGATTTGAGGATTGCTTCACCTTGTCTGAACATAGAAGAAAATAAAAGATTTTAAATACGCATTCTTTTCCTCAATGGCTCACCGTAATCTCAAGTGTTCCCGAAGATGGTATGTCTCAGTATTTCTTTTTCTTTTTCCCATCATGAATCCGGTATCGACAGTCACCCATTATTCGGTTCCCGAAGAAATGGACGAAGGTTCTCTTGTTGCGAATTTAGCAACAGATTTGGGATTAGATACAAGAAGTCTGAGTAATAGAAAAATCCGCGTTGACGTTGTAGGCAATAAAAAATATCTTGACATCAAAAAAGACACAGGAGAGCTCTTTATTCTGGAAAGGATAGACAGAGAGTTTTTATGTCCTCTAAAGACCACCACGTCTTGCTTTCTTAAATTAGACGCTTCCGTTGAGAATCCTGTGCGAATGTTTAACATTGAAGTGGAAATCGTGGACATTAATGACAACGCTCCACATTTTCGGAGGGGGACGATGCATTTGGACATTTCTGAATCGAGTCCGGTGGGGGAGAGATTCTCACTGAACAATGCTGCAGACCCAGATGTTGGAACAAATTCCGTGAAAAATTACCATCTGAGCTCAAGTGAACATTTCTCAGTTGAAATTCAGACCGGGAGAGACGGGACAAAGTTTGCAGACTTGATTTTAAAAAAACCTTTAGACAGGGAGAAGCAGGCTGTTCATAATCTAATACTTACTGCTGTGGACGGTGGAGT
>NW_024582597.1:199555-203398 GCF_018398535.1 Haplochromis burtoni | reverse complement strand
TCCCACCCGCACAGGTACAGCCAGCATCATTGTTCGCGTGCTTGATGTCAACGACAACGCCCCTTCTTTTGAAAAAGCAAAATATGTCGTAGATGTGATGGAAAACTCTCCAGTTGGCAGTCTAGTAATTAAACTTAATGCCACTGATTTAGATGAAGGATCCAATTCTGAGATTGTTTATTCATACAGTTTGTATACATCAGAAAGGACCCAAAAGATGTTTAACCTCAATCCAGAAAATGGTGAGATCAGAGTCAAAGAGATGATAAATTATGAAGATTTAAAACTTTATGAAATGGAAATTATAGCCAGTGATAAGGGCCCTAACTCAGTATCTGGACAGTGTAAACTTACAATACAGGTGACAGATATGAATGATAATCACCCAGAAATATCAATTAAATCATTTCAGAGTCCAATAAAAGAAGACACACCCACAGACACAGTGATAGCTGTAGTTAGTGTCAGTGATAAAGATTCAGGTGATAATGGAATAGTTGATCTTCATATTCCAGATAATATGCCTTTCAAACTGAGGGAGTCCTCTGATAACTATTATGAATTAGTAGTGTCGGAGCCATTAGACCGTGAGAAGGTGCCAGAATATGACATCACTTTCACTGTGACAGACAGAGGCTCTCCTCCTTTATCTGACAATGAAACTATGACTTTAGAGCTGCTGGATGTTAATGACAATGTCCCACAGTTCCCCCAGTCATTTTATACTATACGTGTCATGGAGAATAACGCACCTGGGGCCTTGCTCAGCTCACTCACTGCCTTTGACCCCGACCTCCATGAAAACCAGTATCTAGTTTATTTCATAATAGAGAAGGAGATAGCCAACACATCCATGTCCATGCTGTTCTCCATCAATCCAGAGAACGGTAATCTTTACGCACTCAAAACCTTTGATTATGAGATTGAGAAGGAGTTTCTGTTCCACATCGAGGCCAGAGACTCTGGCTCTCCTCCTCTCAGCAGTAACGTGACCGTCCACATCATTATTGTGGACCAGAACGACAATGCTCCTGTTATTGTGTCTCCGTGGCGTGCACACGGCTCTGTGGTGGAGGAAAAGATCCCCAGATCCACTGATAAAGGATCCCTGATTGCCAAGGTGATAGCGTTAGATACAGACTCTGTGCACAACTCTCGGATCACCTACCAGTTTCTACAGGTGACTGACGCCACCTTGTTCAGTCTGGACCAATACAATGGAGAGATCCGGACTATGAGGATGTTCAGTTACAGAGATCCACGCCACCAGAGACTTGTTGTTGTTGCCAAGGACAATGGAGAGCCTGCTCTCTCTGCTACAGTCACCATCAAGCTGACCACAATGGAGACTGCTGTTAAAGCCTACTCTGACATGACTGAGGAGCCTCTGGAATATGACATCTTCTCAGACATCAACCTGTATTTGGTCATCGGTCTGGGCTCGGTGTCGTTTCTGCTGCTCATCACCATATTGGTCACCATCGTGATCAAGTGTCAGAAACCCAAGCCCAGCAAAGCAGCTCCTCCCTCCAGGAACAGTGTGATCAGTGAGAGGAACTCCACCATCGCAGACTCCACTCTGGTCTCCAACGATGCCTACTGGTACAGTCTGTTTCTAGCAGAGACCAGGAAAGGAAAGCTGGTGGTTAGACAGACCTCTGCCAAAGGGCTCCAGGTACATTGTGTCCAGCATACCGAGAGGGACAGGACTGACAGACACTAGTGACTCAGCAGCTTCTACTCTGCAGGTAAGAATATAATAAACAGATAGGTTTTTCTTCTTTTCCCCCCCAATTATTGACATCTATGGTTTCTCCAGTGTTCACTGAATCATTAATTCAGCTTTGGAATTTGAATCCATCCCAGTCCAGTCAGTTTACTTACATCTACTGACCTCTATTTGTTTTTTAATTGCTATATTTGGTATTTGGGTTAATAAGCAAATCAGAGTTTCTCTCCATCATCATTAGTGTGGTCAAAGGAATAACTTTGTTAATCTGACTAGATATCTACTAAAGGATTATTTGTTGGGAAGAATGAAAAATAACTTATTGTTCAACTGTACATTTTGTGCGTACAGTTCTTTTTTTTTTTCCCGAAAAAAAGAAAAGATAAGAAAATACTACATAGTCAGTTCAAGCGTTCAAATAAATATGTTAATAATCGAGCATGCACAAACATTTAAGAACGAAAACCTTTATATATACACACGCACTGAAACTGTACATAAACAGACATGCTTGGTGTGTTTGTTTAGTTTTGTTGACTGGTCTGATCACTAACTGGCACTTACTTTTCTGTATTTGGCTGAAATTCTTCTTTTTCTTCTTCTTCTTCTTATTATTATTATCTTAACTCTTTCCATTGTCTCTTTGAGATCACACTATATCGAGTAGCTTGCCTAACTTTTATGTGTAAAGTAGCAGGCAGGCATTGTGTACCTTGCCTATAGCGAGAGCAAACAGTCTTTAGGTGAGTGTGACAAAGACCCGGGTGATGCATACAGTTTATTAAATCGCAATAAAGCTTTATGGCACAAAACATGTAATATAATTTTAGCGCCGTTTCAAAAATAGATGTCTTGCAATTAAACCGGCCTTTATATCATTCCTTAGGCAATGAAAACAGACAGAAAGGACGGGAAAATCGGTAGCACATCATAAGAGAGTAACTGCCATTCGCAATGCGCAGTGATACATTTGATGCCATTACTTGTCCAGTACTGTTTCATGCATCAGCACAGGAAACCTCGCACTCCGACAGGCAAACGGGATACTGTGTTACAAACTCGCTGTTTTCCTCATGATAATTGCGTAATAAAGAAAAAAAGTGCATGGAGAAATGGAAAGATGCCAAAAACTGGGAAGTACTTCGTGTGCATTCACTAATTCACGTCCCAGTTCGCATCAGCAACTTCTTAAACGGGAATTGAGACGCCCTGATTCTGTTGTTATTTAATGAAAACAACTGTATTTTATTTTTATGTTTTTTTTTTTTATTGAAAAAGTTGCGCAATTGTTTCCGTCGCTGTTTTGCAGAAAAACACACCCATTAGTGAGGTCATCGATTTCACGTAAATTTATTGGAGGAAGGAGAATAGGTGGTCCCATTTAAAATGTACGTCATTCGTGAGGAAGAAACATTTTCTCTGATGTTGTCCGTTTCGTGTGTTTAGTCAACAAGAGGACGATTTACCTGCGTTTCCGCACATTTCAAGGTGTTTCAGAGTTACGGAAGCTTCACGATGATGCACCATCTCAAACAGTCATGCGGGACAGGGTACGTTTCCCTGATTTTCTTTCTTTCTGCTATCGTGAATACTGCGTCTTCAATCACCCATTATTCTATTCCTGAAGAAATGGAGGAAGGTTCTGTTGTTGCAAATCTAGCAACCGACCTGAGGTTAGATGTGACGACGCTGAATGAAAGAAAAATGCGCGTGGATGTAGTAGCTAACAAAAAATACCTCGACATTAACAAGGTAACGGGGGAGCTGTACATTTTAGAAAGGATTGACCGTGAGTTTTTCTGTCCATCGAAGACAACATCATACTGCGTTCTTAAATTAGACGCTACTATCGAGAATCCTGTGCGGATGTTTAATATTGAGGTGGAAATAACGGACATTAATGACAACGCTCCACATTTTCGGAGGGGGACGATGCATTTGGACATTTCTGAATCAAGTCCAGTGGGGGAGAGATTCTCACTGAACAATGCTGCAGACCCAGATGTTGGAACAAATTCTGTGAAAAATTACCATCTGAGCTCAAGTGAACATTTCTCAGTTGAAATTCAGACCGGGAGAGACGGGACAAAGTTTGCAGACTTGATTTTAAAAAA
>NW_024582597.1:187616-197866 GCF_018398535.1 Haplochromis burtoni | reverse complement strand
CCTCTGCCAAAGGGCTCCAGGTACATTGTGTCCAGCATACCGAGAGGGACAGGGCTGACAGACACTAGTGACTCAGCAGCTTCTACTCTGCAGGTATAGGTCCTTAATGTTTTTTCATTTTTTAACAAACTCTTTTTAAAAAAGGATACCTACTACTTATTACAATTTCTTGTTTAACAAACTCCAAAGTGAAAAAAAAATGTAAACCTTTAATCGCTGGTACATACTTGCAATATCTGCAATGGAAATGTTTTTCTCATTGCATGAGAGACATTACAACCTTTAGAAAATGACTACAGAGTAAAAAATGCCAACAATAATGTTTCACATGTGTGAAACCCAAATATGTTTTTGCTCTGGTGTCAATGTGTTTAGTTTTATGTTAACTGGCACATGAGCAAAGGTACACGAGTCAAATAAGATTTATTTTAAAACAAACAGGAGAAATGCATTTTGAGATCAGATAGGAGTGTGACTTTCTTTGCAGGTTTTGAAAGAGTTATATTGTCCTTACTATTTTGTTTTGTTTGTTTGTTTTTTGCTGTTGATGACATGACCTTTCAACATAAAGAAGATACAGAATATGAGATTGCTGGTCATCAGAACAACTTCAAACTTAAGTCTGCACTATGTTTGCAGGAAACTATGACCTTAGGGCAAGCAGTTCATCTCCAGTAGTTGAGATGAACAGGTTTTGAGAGAAGAAACAGAAAACTCTTAATTTATTGGTTAGAATAAACAACTTAAATATGATACCATTTTGCCATTATTCTATGTCATATCTGTCTGTCTTTCTTTCTTGGTAAGTATGGTACTCTAAATGTAAAACTGTGTTGTGACCTACTTCTGTAGCACACATTGTAACAGTATTCCCTTCTAAGGTTCACACTAACCACGCTTATTCTGTGCTATTTATAAGTCATAACATTCAGTTTATAGTGCCAACTCTGTGATCACTGGATTCATACACACATACACAAAGAATCCTTCTGTGCTTGTATTGACCTAACCACTGAATTGCTTTTTTTTTCTTCCCACTCTAAAGTACCCTAAATGAAGGAAGTCCGCTCTGCAGTTGGAGGTATGCAGAAGTCTCACTCCCCCACCCTGGATAACTTTTCTATTAATTATTACAGAACTATTGTTTCAATTGTTTTTCTGTTTGTTTTGTTCTCGGTGGATGTTAGTATTATTCAGTGTCTTGTATTTCATTTTCTTTGAGGAGGAGATGTTTTTTTTTTTTTTTTGATCACTTGACTTACTTAACATTACATGCATTTTGCCACTTTTGTGTCAGCTTTAATGCTTACAGTCTCATCCATTAGGCCTAATGAAAGCTTCTTATACAGTCTAACCAGCACAGTGATTAACAGCATGCTAATATATTTGAGTACTATGTTTTCTCCCTTAATACTTTTATATTATTTTGGTGCATAAAACATTACTATCATGACCTTTATTGACTTCAGACAATAAAAAAGATTAAACAAAAATAATCGTAATGGCTTACAGCCTTGCTTACATTTCAGCGATTACAGTCATCCAAATTAAGTAGTATTAAATTAGTATTCCTGTCATAGTCATTGCTTTTGGTGAACAAAGTGACAATCATGTTGAGAAACTAAACAAAACAAAAGAAACCAAAGCAAAGCAAAACAAAACAAACAAACAAAAAAACCCTTCACTTCAGTCAACACTGTTGTCATTTGCTGGCTTAGGTTCTGGCCTTTGCTGTTACAGGTTTTCTCAGTTGCTTTGGTAGATTTCTCAAAACATTTTCAACACTCTCTGCATTGAAGATTAATTACCAAGAGCAGCACATGCATGCAGCAAACAAGCAAACAAAAAACAAACAAACCCTACCATGAAGAGGCTGTAACTCACTCAAAACTGAAAATTAACTTCACGAGCTAGCAAAAATACCTCTGATATCAACATGAAAAGTGTGAACCAGGGATATTTTGACTGAAGACAGTGATTGTTATTTCGAATTTCCTCACTTCTAGTCTTTTCCTCCAATTCTTTTCACTTTGTATCAAAGTGAAAATTCTGTGTTTGTAATGAACCACTTACATTTCCATGTAGTGTGAGGGTTTTTCCTATGCTTCTCTATGTTTTTCCTGCAATTGTCACAATATAAACTATACTAAATGGGGGGAAAAAACAAAAAAACCTCTGGCCCCAGGTTTTCATACTTCACATATTTTTCTGACAGCTCACCTCCGTTTTTTTTTTTTAATTTTAAGTTTAAGGTTTCATACTTGTAACATATACTATAATAGAGTTTAAGATTAAAAACTATTCCATGGAGAAAAAGAATAATTTATATTGATGACAAAGACAAATACAACCCATGAGCATTCAAATTGTCTAGACCTGCTGAAAGATTTACAAATTTAAAGAATAATGAAAAATTTTCCTTATGCTGTGGATGAGCAACACAGTGCTGTGAATGATTCTGTATATTGTTTTGACAGCATTAACTCTAATTCAGGAACTGAGCCTAAGCAACTGAGAAAAACTGAAATATATGCCAAGAAAAAAATGCCTTTAATTGAATCACTATGTTCTCAAAAAGAATGGTGTGTGTGCATGTCTGTTCATCCCCTAATGATCCATCACTTATATATTAGGACTATTTCCTGTTTTTGAATGTTTGTAAGTGAAATTGGGCTGTGCTGTTAAACCGGTGATTCTACTAAATGTTTCTGACTTCACAGAATGACACGTTTGAACATGAATGACACAATGTCTGTTGTAGACTGAATTGTGACCTAAATCTTTGTGCAGGAGACGCGTAAAGAGAAACCGGTCACCCAGTTACCTAGCAACCACTCTCCTTCACATAATTTTGCAGCATGGTATTCATAGATCTGCCTCCTCCCCACTACATGTTCAAGGATCCGCCCAATCCCTCAACCCAGTCTGTCCTCTGCTTGAAGCCCTGTATAAGCGACAGACGTCGGCTGCATGAGATGTGTCAGTTTGCCCAGTCCCAAGTGCTCTTGTTCTTTTTTTGAAATTTGTCTAATTTTCATCTTGTTGGCAGGCATCCACAACCAGCAGCAGCAGTTCCACATAAGACCCCCATCCACCTGCAGCGTACAGGATTAACACTGACAAGAATGGCTTCACAGAGGAAAGAAGAAACCTCTAACCATACACCCCCCTCCAGGTCTGTCCTGCTGAGTCTGTAAAAACATGGCCCAGAGCTTTATCTTTGAACCCATGAAAAGCCAGTCAACAATGCATCCCTGTCCATTCAGTATGCATGATAAGACAGCATGGTTTCAACCACACTTCAACTGTCATATGTTAAAAAGAAAATTTCAAGAGGAGATGCAATGAAATGGACTATCTGAAAAACTGTGCCAGTGGATATTAAAAGAAGCCACATCAAAGAGTAAAAAGGTGGACATTGAAATGTTGAAATGCCTTGAAAATACACACACTCTCTCTCGCTCTCTTCAAAAAATGAAACGCATAAGATATCATATTTTTAACTGCTCTGCTTTGTCTTGGTCTACTACAGCTTTGTTGTATGATAAATAGGGTAACTAAGGTGAAATAGCACAATTAACTAAACATCAGAAAAGCACCAACCTACAGTTTTAATGTATGAAATAAGAGAAAATCAGTATTTTGTAAATGTGGTAACTTTGAGTACTTTTATGTTTTGTACTTGACTTTGTGCTTTATATGTGAACTAGGCCTGAAGATACTGTATGACTTAGAGCAGCGGTCCCCAACCTTTTTTGCGCCACGGACCGGTTTATGCCCGACAATATTTTCATGGACCGGCCTTTAAGGTGTCGCGGATAAATACAACAAAATAAAACTAGTACCGGTACCGAAAAAAAGAATTTATTCATAACACACGTAAAAGACCAAGGAAAACCGAGTAAACGATAAAAACGATAACAAAATAACGCTGAAAACCGATAAAAACCCTGAAAACGATACATTTCACACCCGAGCCTCAACTCTCGCGGCCTGGTACCAAACGACTCACGGACCGGTACCGGTCCGAGGCCCGGGGGTTGGGGACCGCTGACTTGGAGTGCTGAGAGATAAGATCAATAAGTGTACAGAACAGAAAAGATCAAGGCCTTTAGCCATTATGCCTTTAAGTTGTTTTTGCATGGAAGAATTCAAGTACTTTTGACAGCTTTTGTTATTTTATTATATTAAGCAACATTTTTGCAGTTAAGTCTCACTGTTTCACTTGATTTTTCCAAACAATATGGAGCGACTTTAATGGGACAATAATGGGAGTAAATCAGTATAACGATAACCTTTTAATCATGATGTCCTAAGAGGTTTAGAAGATGTCAAACAAAATCTATAAAACAGCACAATGACATTGCTTTGGACTCAGAAAATGATTTAATCAAAGCCTAAATTAAAATGTGCAATGTCGCTTATTATTTATTTTATGTGCTCCTCTAGAATGAGCCTTGGATTTTAAATGCAACACAAGTGAATACAGTGAGCCTTTAGCACTCTGTACAGTATATGCACCACAAACATGAACATGTACAGTCACCTGTCAATGTCTAGATCCAAGTTCTGGCTGTTCCTTCATTTTGATGTCTTCTGCAGTGTTTAAAACCGAAGAACCAAACATGTTCGTTTAATCCTTACACTTCAGAAACAATGTTATTATGGTTGATTTCACTCAATGAAAGCTGTTCTAATGTTTATCACTGACTAACTGTATGTATATGGATATGCATATGCAGCACCTTATCTAGGATACAGATATAATTCATATATACAGTATCTCATTTATATGTATCTTTGAATATGCCTTTCATTTTCAATACCAGTGCTTTTGCAACTTTTAATGTGAAAAAAGTGGAACTCCTGTGCCATAAGATTTATGACCCCAACTAGTATGTTTAGCACAGCTCATAAAGCATTACTTTTAAGAAGCTCAAATATCTTAAAAACATATGCAGTAAGGGCCTTTGTACAGTGGTACTTTTATGGTGCAATATATGGTAATTTGTGTAATGTGTGATCTGTGGTTTGGTCTGTAAGATTCATTAAATACTAAACAGAATAAACTAAAAGGCATTTAGTACTCATTTTAGATAGCTGGATTATTTAATAATTGTTTCAAATGTAATACATTTTAAGCAATACTTGTCTAACCATCTAAATGGATAGTATCGAGAGTGAGAGAGACACACTCGTCTATTATAATAAAATGCATTAAAATGCCAAAGTTCAAGTTCCTGTCCCATCTTTGTAAACTTGTCAACCAACTCAGTCAAGTTTCTCTACAGTAGAACCTGCTTGTATTAATGTATTAATACTTATTGAATTGACTGTATTAATTTCAGATTTATTTACCTTATTAAGATATTTGCTCTTTCACATTTTATATTACCATTCTATTAAAGTAATTATATATTTGTTGCTTTTTTACTTCTTTAAAAAGAAAAATCTGTGGCGTATTAAGACAGGTTTAGAAACAAAAACCCATATTTTCACAAGACAATGTGGGAGGATATTCTACAGATAAGTTTTGCAGTCATTCTTTCACTGTCTCGTTTTCTTGCAGTTCAGTTTCCACAAAAACTATAAAAGCATGGTAAGGTTTGCACACAGTGCTGTTCCTGTTTCTGTAGGCTGCTAAGACTTTTTTATTTGTTTGTTTTTCTTATCCCTAATATGGATGGTGTGAAGAAAAATATCATGAATACGAGTACCAACAAGACAAACAAAAACTGAAAAAAAACCTTCCTAAAGTAAACCATATACAAACATTTCCACAAAAATCTCCCTTCTAGAGCTGCTCTCCTTCAAGATCTGAAGTTTCCACCACTAGAATGTAAGTATGGATTAAAATTCAAATTATCAAATTATATTGTCATATATATTTAAAACATCCATCCACCCGCTTCCGCTTTTTTGTTTTGCTTTTTGATTTTTGTACTAAACTAACCAGCTCTTCTTGATTTAATCTATATAAAAACAAACAAACAAACAAAAAAATTTAGATATTTGAAGAATATATCATATGAAGTGAAAGCAAGAGGGACATTTTGACAGGTAAGTATTTCAGGAAATCTATGAGGGTTCCTCTGTCATGATGGCAAAGGGAATGGCTCCAGCTATGTGTCTCTACTTCGCTGCCTTCTATGAGCCCTATATATGCACGATGTGTTATTATATGGCCAAACAAACAATCATAATAAAAGAGCAATCACATCATGAGTCTTCAGTATATGAATCTTTAAACAAAGCCTTATGAATCGTGATAAATGCCACGAGCTGTGTAATAAATTAAGGGCATATAAAACATTTTGTTACAATGCAAAATGTTTTGTTTATCATGAACACTGCTTTAAAGATAATGAGTGTATTTGTATTTTATTCAGTGGCTGGCTGAAAGCATAAGGCTGTCTCTCTTTGAGACTCTTTGTGTGCAGACATGACCTCATCTCCCCGTGGGAGATGAGGTCATGAGGAGGTAATAATAGTATTCAGGCCAACAGCACTAGTTATTTTAGCATCTTCTATTCACACTTAAACTTCAGAATCACATTCTAGCATAACCAAGAAAAACCTCCATATATGTCTGCGTCTATATATGCAAAACAAGAACAAAGGCTTCTAAATTGACTCTAGTTATGATTAAACTGTGTTGGAGCCAATTGAAGTAGGAAACAGGATGAGAAAAGAAACATTTCTCCGCCTCTTTCTTCATTAATATGGTTTCTGTTGTCCGCTGCTCTGCTCTACTAACAGACTAGCACAGTGATGCATGACACAGCAATGCACCAGTGTGTAACAAAAGCGCTAGAACAACAACCAGCTGGCACTAGTAGGTTAACACATGCACACCACACATCAGTGGGTTTTTTTTATTTATGCCTGGTATCTCAGTTGCTCTCTCTCTCTCTCTCTCTCTCTCTCTTCAAATATATATATATATATATATATATATATATATATATATATAGTACATGGATGCAGTTTATATTGTCCGCAGAATTCACAGCTTCCGCACCCCTCCCCCTCTCCTTCTCGCGAGGGCGCCTGCTTGCTGTCAGCACCACGGACAGAGACCCACCTAAAAGAGCTGCGTTGCCATGGCGACCTGCTCTGCTCACTGGAGTTGTGAAGGTGCCTGTAATGTAATATCCGCACGACTGCACCACTCCCTCAACTTAAGCATGCACAGCTTCCAGGCTTGGCTGTGAAAATATAACTGCAACCTTCGTTTAGCAGGGGTTTATAATAAAAGAGAGAAAATATGTGCTTTGTAACACTCTGCATCACTGCTGCAGCAAAGAGAGGGTGATCGAGGTTGAAAAGGGAGGAAGTGATGCAGAATGCTGCAACACTCGTGCACGCGCACGTATATATTTAGCGTAAATCCAAAACCAATACGTGGGTACCAAGTGGGAGGGGTGCGACTATCTGAGGCTATATGGTCACTTGCTTTTCTAATTGTTGCAAGGAGGATTGTTGTGTTCTTCTTTCTCTTACAATTCCCCACGCATTTCTATATGCACTGCGGTAGAGAGGCAAGCCTGCTGTTATTTTCAGATAAGAACAATGTGTTCCACGTGAATGGACTCCTAGCTGTACTTGCAGGTTGATTCCATGCGATGTCACTGCTCACATCTGAAATAGACTAAAGACTGTGGGTGTGTGCTGGAAGGCCGCATGCAGTGTAAGAAGAGAGAATGTGTTCAGGTTTAACATCAACATACTAAAGTAGTTAAAACTTTGTATTACATATCAATCCTTGTAGAATGTTTTCCTATTGTTTGCATGGAGATTTCCTCCCAAAAAAGATTTAGTTTGCCGGAAATCTAGAAGGGAAGAAGAATCTAAAATGAGAAGAAAAGCTCAGTTCAACTTACTATTTATTGAGAGCAGTTAAATGTAGGGATAACAAGAAAATATTGGTTATTCCATGATGGTCAGCTGAAACGCAAGAGGGTGAAATCTGTCAAGGCTATATTCAGGACTTACTGGGAGTAAAACTTTCAACTCCTAAGAACTGGGGCGGCGAGACTTCCTCTCTCGACTCTCTCGAGTTTGTACTTCAGAATGTGCTTGTACACTTTAAAAATAAAAAGGAAATATTCAAAGTGTCAGCTCATAATTTCTATTTAGTATTGTGTAAAATGCTGATGTGGGCTAATGTTTGAGCAACAATATTCGGGCTAAATTGAAAGGGATAGGTTATATAGTCAGTGCAGCATCGTTACAGTGACAGCGGGTGGTGCTATCACACTACATATCACCACACTGATGGCGTATGAATGGCCATCTTTTCTTCTATATGTATACTCAGTAACAACCAAAGAGACGGTTTGACAGAACGACCTAACAGACTCCCTGCTGCTAAAATTATGGCTTTCGCAGACATTTATACTTTATTTTTCATTCGAGGGAATTAAAAGTTCCCAAATAGGCTAGTTTAAGGATTTTTTCCACCGCCAATTAAAAAGCTTTTGTCAAACAATGGAGATCACGGACGTGAAAGCACGATGGAAGGATGTGTGGTTTTCCTTTTGTCTGGCGCTGCTGATTCTGACCAAATTAGAAGGAATCTCTGCTCAAATAAGGTACTCCATTCAGGAAGAATTAAAACCAGGGACAGCGGTTGGAAATGTAGCCAAAGACCTCGGACTGGATCTTGGGAGACTGGCTGATAGGAATCTTCGAGTTGTGCAAGGAACAAAGCGAGATCTGTTCGAGGTAAATCCAAGGGATGGAGTTTTGTTAGTGAACCAGAGATTAGACAGAGAGGAGCTGTGTGCAAAAACTGCCCCATGTGTCACGAATTTAAAAACAGTTGTAGAAAATCCACTCGAAATGCACCAGGTCGTAGTTGAAATCCTCGATGTAAATGACAATTCGCCGAAATTTCCTGAAGAAAATTACACACTGGAGGTGCTGGAGTCTGCCTTAGTGGGGTCTCGATTTCAGCTGGAAGGAGCACACGATTTAGATGTGGGTTTGAATTCATTACATTCATATAAGCTAAATCCGTACCAGTATTTTCGTTTGGAAACAGAGGAATTTGGGGATGACGGGAAAGTTCCGTTCCTAGTATTACAAAGACCTTTGGATAGAGAACATACAGCTCAGCATTGGTTACTATTAACAGCTACAGATGGAGGAAAACCATCAAAATCTGGAACGATTAATGTCACGGTAATTGTATCAGATGTAAATGACAACCCACCAGTGTGTGAAAAACAAAAGTACACAGTAACAATAAAGGAAAACGCACCCGTTGGAACATTTCTGCTGACGGTAAATGCATCTGACTCAGACGAAGGGCTGAACGGTGAGATTGAATATTCTTTAAAGAGTAAACTTAAAGGACTCTCGTCCGATACGTTTGATTTGGATAGTAAAACTGGAAAACTAGTTGTGAAAGGACGCCTGGACTACGAGGAAACCCAAGTTTACGAGATTAAAGTACTGGCTACGGACAAAGGTGTTGTGGCTCTGTCCACACTCTGCAGCGTAATTATTAGAGTGGAAGATGTGAATGATAACCCACCAGAAATAGAAATCACATCTTTTTCGAGTCGCATTTCAGAAGATGCGCCCCCTGGAACCGTGGTGGCATTAATGGGTGTGACGGATCTTGACTCAGGTGTGAACGGACAGGTGGTTTGCAGCGTGCCCCTTCATTTACCTTTTGATTTGAAGCCCTCCCCTGACGGTCAGTCATACTCTTTGGTTACCAAAGATTACCTGGATAAGGAAACAACGCATATGTATACCATTACAGTAACAGCTAAGGATTTAGGAAGCCCAACTTTGTCATCAACGAAGGTAATACAGGTAGAGGTGCAAGATGTTAACGATAACAGGCCTCTTTTCACTGAAAGCCCGTATACCTTTTATGTACTTGAAAATAACAAGGCAGGAATGTCCATTTTCTCAGTCAGTGCTACTGACGCGGATGGAGGTGAAAACGCGGCAGTGACATATTCACTTGTCCGTATGAGCCCGGGGCTCACTATAACCACGTTTTTAAATATAAACGAAGCAAACGGAACGGTTTCAGCACTAAAAAGTTTTGACTTTGAAACACTGAAAACTTTCCAGTTCCAAGTTGTTGCCTCAGATTCTGGAACTCCGTCATTAAGCAACAATGTCACAGTCAACGTCTTCATCCTGGATCAGAACGACAACGCTCCAGTCATCCTGTATCCACTCAGCTCCAACGGTTCTGCTCAAGGTGTGGAGGAGATTCCCCGAAA
>NW_024582597.1:181689-187151 GCF_018398535.1 Haplochromis burtoni | reverse complement strand
ATCCAGTACAGATCAGGAGAGAAGCGGTACATGCTCGTTGGACCCAGAATGAGTATAGGATCTACTATAGTACCAGGAAGCCATGCAAATACACTTGTGCTTCCCGACAGAAGAGGTGCTACTAAAGAGGTAAGACCTTAATACCAATCTTATGCACAACCACGTTTATCCTTGTGTTCCTCTAAATTTTTTGCTGTAATGCTGTCTCTGAAACTCTTGTTACAATGTGGTCTTTTAAAGCATGTGGAACTTTTGAACTTTTGAACTTTTGTTCCAATGTTCCAATTATGTAACTGACATATATGTATTATGGAACATCGGTTAAAGTTAGCTGTAAAAAAATTATATGCTTCCGAAGCCAATCTGTTCTCTTCAAGAAATTCCCACTGCTCGTCTTGCTTGCTGCTGACAAACATTAATCAGTTTAAGTAAGTGAAGACAGTGTTATTAAAAAAAGAAAAACAAAAATGATAAATGCAGTTATCGTTATAAATATTTCCTCTTTTGACTGTGTCAGCGTAATTGCGCTGTCCAATGTGCTGAAATTGTTTAATTCTGGGGAATGAACCATTTAAGACAACAATCACTTCACCGGTCTTTCAAATAACGTTTAGATGTCCATTTCTCTCAGCATTCTTACGCTCCGCTTCTTTGGAACATACAGTATATCTTTCCTGTCTGCCCTGACTTAATTATACACTATCAGAAAGTCTGTAGTGGGCGGGATTGCGTGCCCTTTAAGTATTTTCCACTGAAGGCATTATTATTGATCCTATTTACTTGCTAATAAAAGACATTTGACTCACAGTTTTGAGTTTCTGACAGAATACTAGATATGACGGCGACCAGCTGTAGCAGGCAGGCTTCAGTTTCCTCCAAAGCGTTAGACTTCAAAAAGTCAAAAGTAAAGTGGCGGGAAAAGGGAACAGGTGAACTGTTTTGGTTTCGTACCATACTGTAGTGACCACTTGGTGTCGGTATGGCATAGGGAATGGTTGCGCTTCATTCTATACAGGCCCTGCCCATCTGTGGTTCCTGTCTGGTGGAGGTGTACACAGGGAGTGTGCAAAGGAGGCTAGATATCAAATAAAACCAAAAGCGGTAAATTTTCGTTAATGGAATTTCATCTTTTGGAGATTCGTGAACATGTTCTAATGAGACTGACTCCATAAGCGATGGGATCACTGAGTTTGCCTCCGAGTAAGCCCTTATATATTTACCTCGGGATGAAGGAAGGAGGACAAAGACACCGTGCGAATTGCTGGTGGGTCGCCGGGATTGTGTTGCTGTGCTTTGCGGAGAGAATTTTGGCGCAGTTAAGATACTCCATTCCAGAAGAAGTTCAGGTGGGATACCCTGTTGGAAATGTTGCAAAGGATTTAGGACTAGAGATCAGCAGCTTAACTGGCAGGAAATTCCGTATTGTTTCGGGTCCAACTCACTATCTGTTTCAGTTAAATCAGAACAATGGAGTGTTGTATGTTGGGAAAAAGATGGATCGTGAAGAGCTCTGTGATGGAAGCAAGGTTTGTTTGATAAACCTGAAAATTGTTGTTGAAAGCCCACTGGAAATACATTATGTTGGAGTTGAAATAACCGATATTAATGATAATTCACCGACTTTTCCAGAAAGCGAACAGCGACTGAAAATCGCAGAGAATACGCCTCCAGGTAATCGTTTCCAAATTCATGCCGCTCGAGACCCTGATTTTGGTGCTCATTCAGTTCAAAAATACATACTGAGTCACACGGATTTATTCGATATTGAAGTCAGAGACAGTGAAGAGGACAAGATGCCCTTTTTAGTACTAAAAAAGTCTTTGGATAGAGAGCAAAAGGCTGAGCATCGTTTACTGTTAACAGCCGTAGATGGGGGGAGTCCAGCGAAATCAGGAAGCCTTAATTTAACCATCACCGTGCTAGACACGAATGATAATCGACCTGTGTTCAGCAAAGATGTATATACTGTGTCACTGGATGAAAATGCACCAATAGGAACATTTGTTATAAAATTAAATGCTACAGATTTGGATGAAGGTTCCAATGGCAACATTGAATACAACTTTGGTAAAATACAGAAGAAAAAAGTGCACGACACCTTTGAATTGGACAGCATAACCGGTGAGATTCGTGTAAAGGGAAACGTAGACTTTGAGGAAACAGAGCTGTACAGGCTAGATTTGCAGGCTTCAGATAAAGGTCAGCCACCCTGGACAGTCGAAAGTAGAGTTGTGATTAAAATAAAGGACGTGAACGACAATAAACCAGACATTGAAGTAACATCACTGTCCAGTTTAATCCCAGAGGATTCAAAGCCCGGCACTGTCATCGCCCTCATCAGCGTTGTCGACAAAGATTCAGGCGTTAATGGGAAGGTTATTTGTAAAGTATCGCAGGATGTTCCATTTGATCTGACGCCATCACTTGAGGAAAACATGTACTCGCTCGTTACAAAGGGCCGTTTAGACAGAGAAACTGTTTCCCGCTATGATATCACAATAACAGCTACTGATTGCGGTGAACCTCAGCTTTCAACAGTGAAAACACTGAGTGTTCAGGTGTCAGATGTAAATGACAACACACCAGTTTTTAGTCAGAATCCATTTGAGTTGTATTTGATAGAGAACAATACCCCGGGCGCACCAATATTTTCTGTGAGCGCAGTTGATGATGATTTGAATGAAAATGCAGCGATTACATATCACATCGTGAGAGGTGATGGTCTACAGGATGCTATTACATCTTTCCTGAATGTAAATTCGGATAATGGACAAATCACTGCCCTTAAAAGTTTTGACTTTGAAACGCTGAAAACTTTCCAGTTCCAAGTTGTTGCCTCAGATTCTGGAACTCCGTCACTAAGCAGCAATGTCACAGTCAGGGTCTTCATCCTGGATCAGAACGACAACGCTCCAGTCATCCTGTATCCACTCAGCTCCAACGGTTCTGCTCAAGGTGTGGAGGAGATTCCCCGAAACGTCAACGCAGGACACTTGGTGACTAAAGTCAGAGCCTATGACGCTGATATAGGATATAACGGCTGGTTGCTCTTTTCCCTCCAGGAAGTTACTGACCACCGTCTCTTTGCTTTGGACCGCTATACGGGACAGATCAGAACACTTCGCTCATTCACAGAGACAGACGAGGCTGAGCATAAACTGGTCACACTGGTCAAAGACAACGGCAACGTTTCTCTCTCAGCAACAGCTACTGTGATTGTCAAACTTGTGGAGCCCAAAGAGGCTTTTGCAGCTTCTGATGTTAAAAGTGCTGCAAAAGATGATGAGGACAGTAATGTGATATTTTACCTCATGTTAACTTTGGGCGCAGTTTCTGTGCTTTTTCTCGTCAGCATCATCGTGCTGATTGCAATGCAGTGCTCCAAATCCACAGACTATACTTCTAAATATCTGCCAGAGACTAATTATGATGGGACACTGTGTCACAGCATCCAGTACAGATCAGGAGAGAAGCGGTACATGCTCGTTGGACCCAGAATGAGTATAGGATCTACTATAGTACCAGGAAGCCATGCAAATACACTCGCACTTCCCGACAGAAGAGGTGCTACTGAAGAGGTAAGACCATGTTTTCAATAAAACTGTTTCGGGAATGAAAATAAAATTCCCTCCTGGCAACTCTCTATGGAGATAACACATGCGACCCATTTTTACTATGCAAAGCAAATAAGTCTAATCAGTGTTCTTTATGTCCATATTGAAGTTGTGTAGTTCAGAAAAGTAAAATGATATATATATATTGTAGATTTATAATGGTATGTTTTAAAAACGGTACATGGGCCTGTGTTTTCAATGATGTCAATAGTTTTGTTTGCTGGGTTAAGTAGACAACTCAGGTGCAGTAAGACCATTGCAGAGGGCCGCATACAAAGCACAACTATCTTGTACAAAAAAACCCAAAACAACAAACAACAACGATAACAACACAAATCAAACAAAAACCTTCAAATAATGAGCAAAGTCATAATTTAAAAAAATTGAGTCCACGTGGTGTCAGTGTCATATCAGCATCCAGTTTTTGTGTTATAGCACTGGCCCTGCCCCTTCCACAGAGGTTTTGTTCTGGTGGACAGAGAGGAGACGGGATCTTAAACAGACACAAGTGTAGCCGAAATTTTTACGTGGGAATCTTCGGAATATGGGGTATATTTCTGACTGGATGTTTTGATAATTTAATGTTAGACCATTATCTTGGATGTAAAGACCTGTGAGTGGATGCGCTGTTTGCTGTCTAATCGAAAGATGGAGGCAGGAGGACAAAGACGAGGAACGCAGTGCTGGTGGTTTGCTATCAGCTTTTCTCTGATGCTCAGCTGTGTGGAGCGGGTTTCAGCTCAGATAAAATATTCAATTCCAGAGGAAGTAAAGGTAGGAAGTGTTGTTGGGAATATGGCAAAGGATTTGGGACTGGACATAAGTTTACTGGAGGAACGACGGTTTCGTATTGTCTCCGGAGCTGAAGATGCTCAGTTTGAAGTAAATCCGAACAATGGTCTCTTGCAGGTTCATGGGAAAATCGACCGAGAGGAGCTCTGTGAAAACATTTCCCCGTGTTTGATAAACCTAAAAATGGTAGCTGATAACCCCATGGAAATACATTATGTAGGAGTGGAAATCATAGATATAAATGATAATTCACCCACCTTTCCTGATGATGAAAAAGTATTAGAAATTTACGAGTCGACTCTCTCAGGTAAACGATTCCAGTTGCCAGCTGCACACGATGCAGATGTTGTTACTAATACTGTACGCATGTACAAATTAAACGATAATGATCACTTTAGTTTGCAAATTCGAGACAGAGGAGAAGATAAGATACCATTCTTAGTTTTACAGAAGCCTCTGGATCGGGAAAAGGAGAATGAGCATAAACTGATACTAACAGCAATTGACGGCGGAAATCCACCGAGATCAGGGACTCTTAATGTCACAGTCATAGTCCTCGATTCAAATGATAACCACCCTTTTTTTAGCGAAGAGGTTTATTCAGTGAAGATACCAGAAAATGTAGAAAGGCACAGAAGTGTAATTGTGATAAAGGCGAATGATCTGGATGAGGGTGTAAACGGAGAAATTGAGTATTTTTTTGGAAGCGAACTTGACCCTAAAGTATATGATACATTTAGCCTAGATAAGGACACTGGTGAAATTCGAGTCAAAGGCGGAATTGACTTTGAGAATATGGAAGTATTTAAGTTGGACGTCCACGCCACAGACAAAGGACAACCTCCGATGAGTACCGACTGCAGGGTGATTATCAAGGTGCTGGACGTAAATGATAATAAACCTGAGATAGAGGTAACATCTTTGTCAAAGATTGTATCAGAAGATTCCAAACCTGGGACTGTGGTGGCTTTGATCAGTATTACAGACCAAGACGCGGGTTTAAACGGTAAAGTAATATGTAGTCTTTCAGGCAATATTCCATTCGATTTAAAACCG
>NW_024582597.1:178413-180678 GCF_018398535.1 Haplochromis burtoni | reverse complement strand
GATGGGACACTGTGTCACAGCATCCAGTACAGATCAGGAGAGAAGCGGTACATGCTAGTTGGACCCAGAATGAGTATAGGATCTACTATAGTACCTGGGAGCCATGCAAATACTCTCGTGCTTCCCAATAGAAGAGGTGCAACTGAAGAGGTAAGGCCTTAATACCAAACTTTTGCACAACCCTGTTTATTCTTGCGTTCCTATAAATGTTTTGCTGCAATTTTGTCCCTGAAACTCTTGTCACAATGTATTTTTTAAAGCATGTCTTGTTCAAATTTTCCTACCTATACCATAGCAAATGAATGTCTGCCCTGACTTAAATACATCCCTTTCAGAAAGTATGTAGACTGAGTCCTCTATAAGTGTTCTTGACTGAAGGGATTATTATTGATCCTATTTGCTTTTTAATAAACACTATTTGAATCACATTTTTGAGTTACTTACAGAATACCAGATATGAAGGTGACCAGCTGTAACAGGCAGGCTTCAGCTTCATCCAAAGCGTTTCGTATCATACTATAGTAACCACTTGGTGTCGGTATGGCATAGGGAATGGTTGTGCGCTTCATTCTGCACAGGCCCTGCCCATCTGTGGTTCCTGTCTGGTGGAGGTGTACACAGGGAGTGTGCAAAGGAGGCTAGATATCAAATAAAACCAAAAGCGGTAAATTTTCGTTAATAGAATTTCATCTTTTGGAGAATCGTGAAAATGTTCTAATGAGACTGACTCAATAAGCGATAGGATAACTGAGTTTGCCTCCGAGAAAGCCCTTATATATTTACCTCGGGATGGGGGAAGGAGGACAAAGACACCGCGTGAATTGCTGGTGGATCGCCGGGATTGTGTTGCTGTGCTTTGCGGAGAGAATTTTGGCGCAGTTAAGATACTCCATTCCAGAAGAAGTTCAGGTGGGATACCTTGTTGGAAATGTTGCAAAGGATTTAGGACTAGAGATCAGCAGCTTAACTGGCAGGAAATTCCGTATTGTTTCGGGTCCAACTCACTATCTGTTTCAGTTAAATCAGAACAATGGAGTGTTGTATGTTGGGAAAAAGATGGATCGTGAAGAGCTCTGTGATGGAAGCAAGGTTTGTTTGATAAACCTGAAAATTGTTGTTGAAAGCCCACTGGAAATACATTATGTTGGAGTTGAAATAACCGATATTAATGATCATTCGCCGACTTTTCCAGAAAGCGAACAGCGACTGGAAATCGCAGAGAATACGCCTCCAGGTACTCGTTTCCAAATTCATGCTGCTCGAGACCCTGATTTTGGTGCTCATTCAGTTCGAAAATATATACTGAGTCCCACGGATTTATTTGATATTGAAGTCAGAGACAGTGAAGAGGACAAGATGCCCTTTTTAGTACTAAAAAAGTCTTTGGATAGAGAGCAAAAGGCTGAGCATCGTTTACTGTTAACAGCCGTAGATGGGGGGAGTCCAGCGAAATCAGGAAGCCTTAATTTAACCATCACCGTGCTAGACGCGAATGATAATCGACCTGTGTTCAGCAAAGATGTATATACTGTGTCACTGGATGAAAATGCACCAATAGGGACCTTTGTTATAAAATTAAATGCTACAGATTTGGATGAAGGTTTGAATGGTGACATTGAATACAACTTTGGTAAAATACAGAAGAAAAAAGTGCACGACACCTTTGAATTGGACAGCATAACCGGTGAGATTCGTGTAAAGGGAAACGTAGACTTTGAGGAAACAGAGCTGTACAGGCTAGATTTGCAGGCTTCAGATAAAGGTCAGCCACCCTGGACAGTCGAAAGTAGAGTTGTGATTAAAATAAAGGACGTGAACGACAATAAACCAGACATTGAAGTAACATCACTGTCCAGTTTAATCCCAGAGGATTCAAAGCCCGGCACTGTCATCGCTCTCATCAGCGTTGTCGACAAAGATTCAGGCGTTAATGGGAAGGTTATTTGTAAAGTATCGCAGGATGTTCCATTTGCTCTGACGCCATCACTTGAGGAAAACATGTACTCGCTCGTTACAAAGGGCCGTTTAGACAGAGAAACTGTTTCCCGCTATGATATCACAATAACAGCTACTGATTGCGGTGAACCTCAGCTTTCAACAGTGAAAACACTGAGTGTTCAGGTGTCAGATGTAAATGATAACACACCAGTTTTTAGTCAGAATCCATTTGAGTTGTATTTGATAGAGAACAATACCCCGGGCGCACCAATATTTTCTGTGAGCGCAGTTGATGATGATTTGAATGAAAATGCAGCGATTACATAT
>NW_024582597.1:175508-177708 GCF_018398535.1 Haplochromis burtoni | reverse complement strand
AGAATGAGTATAGGATCTACTATAGTACCGGGCAGTCATGCAAATACTCTCGTGCTTCCTGATAGGAGAAGAACATCTGAAGAGGTAAGAGCACGTTTTTACTTAAAGCTGTTTCGGGAATGAAAACAAAATTCCCTCCTGGCAAACACCACTCTCTTTGGAGATAAAACATGCGGTCTATTTTACTATATAATGCAAATAATTTTAATCAGTGTTCTGTATATCCGTGTTGAAGTTTTGTAGTGCAGGTAAATAACAGGAAATCATATTTTGTTTGGTTCTCATTAAGTGCAGTGTACTGGTTCCGTAAAGAAAAGCAAGAAAGAAATGTCTATATTCTGAATTTTTTTTTAAATTTTTTTATCCTATTTGATCTTATTTTGTTATTTTTATTTATGTAAGTATTTTTGTAGTAAAGGAGGGATGCATACCTGAATAACGTTGTATTTATGGAAGGTAATATTCACTATTATGATTAGGGTACGTGAACTGAAAGCTTTGATCGTGACACTTCCCTGTCTTTGCAACTTGAAAAGCTATATAAATACGCAATAAGCACAATGGAACTACCCAATTTGCAAACACACTGATATTGCTGATTTTTTGATGGTATATTTTAAAAATAGTCCGTAATACTGTTTCCAGTCTTGCGCGCTGGATTAAGTAGACGACCCAAATGCCCTAAGCCCATTCCGGGTCCTGTTATTGCGTCAATTCTCAACTATCTTAATATACAAACAAACAACAACAACGACAAACAAACAAACAAACAAATCTTCAAAACGTAAAAATGTCTTAATTTTTTGAATCCACACGGTGTCAGTGTCATATCAGCATCCAGTTTTTGTGTTATAGCACTGGTCCTGCCCCTTCCACAGAGGTTTTGTTGTGGTGGACAGAAAGGAGACGACACTATCCACAGACACAAGTGTAGCCGTGATTTATACATGGGAAGCTTCGGAATATTGGGTATATTTCAGAGTGGATGTTATGTTTTGAAAAATTAATGTTAGACCACGGTCTTGGATGTAAAGACCTCTAAGTGGATACATATTTTGTTATCTTAACGAAAACGATGGAGCCAAGAGGACAAAGACGAGGAACGCAGTGCTGGTGGTTTGCTATCAGCTTTTCTTTGATGCTCAGCTGTGTGGAGCGGGTTTCAGCTCAGATAAAATATTCAATTCCAGAGGAAGTAAAGGTAGGAAGTGTTGTTGGGAATGTGGCAAAGGATCTGGGACTGGACATCAGTTCACTGGAGAAACGACGGTTTCGTATTGTTTCTGGAGCTGAAGATGCTCAGTTTGAAGTAAATCCGAACAATGGCGCGCTGTATGTTCACGGAAATATCGACCGAGAAGAGCTGTGCGAAAAAATACATCCATGTATTAAAAACCTAAAACTGGTAGCTGAAAACCCCATGGAAATACATTATGTAGGAGTGGAAATAATAGATGTAAACGATAATTCACCAAGGTTTCCTGATGAAGAAAAAATATTAGAAATTCCTGAATCAACTCTCCAAGGTAAACGATTTCAGTTGCCAACTGCACATGATCCAGATGTTGTTACTAATACAGTACGAACGTACAAATTAAACCATAACGATCACTTTAGTTTGCAAATTAGAGAGAGGGGAGAAGATAAGATACCATTCTTAGTTTTACAAAAGCCTCTGGATCGGGAAAAGGAGAACGAACACAAACTGATACTGACAGGAACTGACGGAGGAAATCCACCGAGATCAGGGACTCTTAATGTCACAGTCATAGTCCTGGATTCAAATGATAACCATCCTGCATTTAGTAAAGAAGTTTATTCAGTAACGATACCTGAAAATGTAGATGCGGGTACAAGTGTAACTACCGTAAAGGCGACTGATTTGGACGAGAGTTCAAACGGAGAAATTGAATATTTTTTTGGTGAAGAACTTGACCCTAAATTGTATGATACATTTAGCCTAGATAAGGACACTGGTGAAATTCGAGTGAAAGGCGAAATTGACTTTGAGAATATGGAGGTATACAAGTTGGACGTCCACGCCACAGACAAAGGACAACCTCCGATGAGTACCGACTGCAGGGTGATTATCAAGGTGCTGGACATAAATGATAATAAACCTGAGATAGAGGTAACATCTTTGTCAAAGATTGTATCAGAAGATTCCAAACCTGGGACTGTGGTGGCTTTGATCAGTATT
>NW_024582597.1:172615-174384 GCF_018398535.1 Haplochromis burtoni | reverse complement strand
GTTGGACCCAGAATGAGTATAGGATCTACTATAGTACCGGGCAGTCATGCAAATACACTAATGCTTCCTGATAGGAAACGTCCTTCTGAAGAGGTAAGACCATGTTTAAGTTTTAACTGTCTTACCAGACGTGTTCCCTTTAGAAGTAAAACATATAATGCTCCTGATTTAAAGATAATATTACACCTGAATTGCAGCATATTTGTGAGCACTGTCCATGGTCCTGGCAAGCGGTTAAACTGCTGAAATTTAAGTTAGTTTGTTTTCTTCATAATATGAGAATTCGATTCTCTGTGTTGTTGTTTTGTTTTTGTTTTTTTACTAAAAGTGTCGCGTGTTTATTTAGGGATTAAATTACACGATTCAGTAGCTATATTGATTTAGGCGTCTATGAGTTTGTTTGTTTGTTTGTTTGTTTTTATTAGAAATCCATAGGTCCCTTGTAGTTGATTCTTATTTGTTTTCCTTGGAAAAAATGTTGTTAATTGCCTTCAAACCCTGTCATCGTTTCACTCAATCATCATTCAATTTTGTCAAAATCACACTTTTTTCTTTTAGAGAAATAATCGCACACGAAGCTAAATTGCTTTGACCTAAAGAAAAATACAACACTTGGATATACTAATACAAATATGATGTTGACTACTACGATTAGGAACGATGATATGACAGCCTTGAAGTGGGTTAACTGATCAACATACTCTTTTGAAAAAAACTGAAAATTTGCTGCCTTTAATTCGTAGAAGTAAATTGTTATTCGAATGTATTACTTTGAAACACATACGTTACTAGCAAAAATTAGAACAATTTTTTAGACACGAAGCGACAACTTGCAGACGGGCTGATGTTGCAGTTTATGTGGTAGTTTTGTTTATCAACATATACTCATGTGTTCAGTCCACAAGGTGTCAGTGTCATATCAGCATCACACTGGTATATTTTAGTGCTGGCCCTGCCCCTTCTATACAGTTTTTGTTCTGGTCGACAGAGAGGAGACGGTACCTTCCACAGAAACAAGTGTAGCCGTGATTAATACATCGGTTTGTTTGGAATCTGCAACACATTTCGCACTGGATATTTTGTTATTTAAACTACTTCCTTTGCTCAAAGGACTTTTAAGTGGGTATATAATTGGAAACATAAAGCGAAACGATGGAGCCAGGAGGACAAAGACGAGGAACGCAGTGCTGGTGGCTTGCTCTCAGCTTTTCTCTGATGCTCAGCTGTGTGGAGCGGGTTACAGCTCAGATAAAATATTCAGTTCCAGAGGAAGTAACGGTAGGAAGTGTTGTTGGGAATGTGGCAAAAGATCTGGGACTGGACATCAGTTCACTAGAGGAAAGACAGTTTCGTATTGTCTCTGGGGCTGAAAATAATCAATTTCTAGTAAATCCGAGAAATGGCGTCCTCTCTGTTCAAGAGAACATTGACAGAGAAGAGCTATGCAAAAGCATTTCTCCTTGTCTGATAAACCTAAAAATGGTAGCTGAGAATCCCATGGAAGTACACTATGTAGGAGTGGAAATCATAGACGTAAATGATAATTCACCCAGCTTTCAAGAGGAAGAAAGCATACTGGAGATTTCAGAGTCTACTTTCCCAGGTAAACGATTTCAGTTGCCAGCTGCACATGATCCAGATGTTGTTACTAATACTGTACGGATGTACAAATTGATCAATAACGATCATTTTAGTTTACAAATTCGAGAGAGGGGAGAGGACAAGATACCATTCTTAGTTTTACAGAAGGCTTTGGATCGAGAAAAGGA
>NW_024582597.1:168134-172590 GCF_018398535.1 Haplochromis burtoni | reverse complement strand
AAGTAAACACAAACTGATCCTGACAGCAATTGACGGAGGAAATCCACCGAGATCAGGGACTCTTAATGTCACAGTCATAGTCCTGGATTCAAATGACAATAACCCTACATTTAGTCAAGAAGTGTATTCAGTAACAATACACGAAAATGTAGAGGTGAATACATGTGTAATTACCGTAAATGCAACTGATTTGGACGAAAGTTCAAACGGAGAAATAGAGTACGTTTTCGGTGGTCAACTTGACCGAAAGATTTATGAACTGTTTAGCTTAGATAAAAACACTGGTGAAATTCGAGTAAAAGGCGAAATTGACTTTGAGAATATGGAAGTATTTAAGTTGGACGTCCACGCCACAGACAAAGGACAACCTCCGATGAGTACCGACTGCAGGGTGATTATCAAGGTGCTGGACGTAAATGATAATAAACCTGAGATAGAGGTAACATCTTTGTCAAAGATTGTATCAGAAGATTCCAAACCTGGGACTGTGGTGGCTTTGATCAGTATTACAGACCAAGACGCGGGTTTAAACGGTAAAGTAATATGTAGTCTTTCAGACAATGTGCCATTTGATTTAAAACCGTCATTTCAAGATAACATGTACTCTTTAGTTATTAAACATAAATTAGACCGAGAATCAGTTTCCCATTACGACGTCACAATAACAGCTACAGACTGTGGCGTGCCTCCTCTGTCCACATCCAGAACTTTGAGTATTGATGTGTCAGACGTGAATGATAATGCGCCGCAATTTGCACAGAATCCAGTTGAACTTTACCTGGTAGAAAATAACGAGCCTGGAAAGCCGATATTTTCAGTTTCTGCCTCAGATAAAGATTTGAATGAAAACGCGGCTTTAACTTATCGTATAATCAGAGAGGAAAGCAGTCAACAGAAAAACGCAGTATTTTTAAATATTAATTCGGATAATGGACAAATCACTGCGCTGAAAAGTTTTGACTTTGAAACACTGAAAACTTTCCAGTTCCAAGTTGTTGCCTCAGATTCGGGAACTCCGTCACTAAGCAACAATGTCACAGTCAACGTCTTCATCCTGGATCAGAACGACAACGCTCCAGTCATCCTGTATCCACTCAGCTCCAACGGTTCTGCTCAAGGTGTGGAGGAGATTCCCCGAAACGTCAACGCAGGACACTTGGTGACTAAAGTCAGAGCCTATGACGCTGATATAGGATATAACGGCTGGTTGCTCTTTTCACTGCAGGAAGTTACTGACCACAGTCTCTTTGCTTTGGACCGCTATACAGGACAGATCAGAACACTTCGCTCATTCACAGAGACAGACGAGGCTGAGCATAAACTGCTCATACTGGTCAAAGACAACGGCAACGTTTCTCTCTCAGCAACAGCTACTGTGATTGTCAAACTTGTGGAGCCCAAAGAGGCTTTTGCAGCTTCTGATGTTAAAAGTGCAGCAAAAGATGATGAGGACAGTAATGTCATATTTTACCTCATGATAACTTTGGGCGCAGTTTCTGTACTTTTTCTCGTCAGCATCATCGTGCTGATTGCAATGCAGTGCTCCAAATCCACAGACTATACTTCTAAATATCTGCCAGAGACTAATTATGATGGGACACTGTGTCACAGCATCCAGTACAGATCAGGAGAGAAGCGGTACATGCTAGTTGGACCCAGAATGAGTATAGGATCTACTATAGTACCTGGAAGTCACGCAAATACTCTCGTACTCCCTGACAGGAGACGTCCTTCTGAGGAGGTAGGTCCATTGTGCGATTTTAAATCAAGGTTATTTTGGTTGTCAAGACGAAGTTTCCTTTACGATGTATCTATAACTACTCTCTCTCTTATATATTAGTTGGACCCAGAATGAGTATAGGATCTACTATAGTACCTGGAAGTCACGCAAATACTCTCGTACTCCCTGACAGGAGACGTCCTTCTGAGGAGGTAGGTCCATTGTGCGATTTTAAATCAAGGTTATTTTGGTTGTCAAGACGAAGTTTCCTTTACGATGTATCATTAACTTTTGAAACAGATGGAAATGTATTTAAGGTTTTTGATCGTTTTATTTCATTCTTCTCTTCTTTTTGTTTTACACACTTTATTTTCAAACAGTATTTTAGTTGTTATCACCATCATTTTGAAAGACTGCCCATTATATTCTGTAGTCTTTTGACACTGCACTAATTGCTGGGATATCCACGTATGCATAGGGAAAGAATAGTTTAGAAAAGATAAGTAACTAAATAAAGAAGGTCACGCCACTCAGATTGGGAAACTGTGGCAAAACACATGCATATTCATTAGCGTTGTCCATGGACAGGTGACCTTCAGACATAAACTCGTGGTCTTCAAGTTCAAATCTGTTTTTCGTTTCAGACCTTTTTGTATTTAGCGCCAATCCTATGTTTTCTATCACACTTATTAGAAATCACTAATTGTGTTACATATTACTGCGTCGTGGAAATAGTAATATACCTATCCACTGTTCGAATGGGATCCTGTTAATTCATCTGAAACGTGAAACTTATCAGTACAAGCCTGAAACTCGCGTGTGCTGTGTCCTCGATTATTTTTCATCCAGTCTGCGCGCAGTTTTATCAGAATCACTTGTGCGTTTGGCTAATCCTGCATCATTACACAGCATTAATGTAATACTGACAAATATCAGAATTCCCTGTTGCAATTAGTCATTATGATATACTGTACGCGTCTATCAGCTGATCATTATATGACGCAAAAATACATGAAATTTTATTCCTGAGACTCTGAAATATGTGACAAATTAAATCCATCACGGTACAAAAAATTCTTAAGAAAACATTTTTAGACTTGTTTTAATAGTGACTGGGACACATTTAGAAACATACTTGTATATTACATGTAGATGTTTGCTCTAACAATGAGTCACAAGATGTTCAGTCCACAAGGTGTCAGTGTCATATCTGCATCAAACTAATATGTTTTAGCTCTGGCCCTGCCCCTTCCACAGAGGTTTTGTTCTGGTTGGCAGAGAGGAGACGATACCTCAGACAGAAACAAGTGTAACCGTGATTTTTCCATGAATACAAGGGAATATGGGAAGAAGTGTTGATTTAGGCTACTTCCTTTATGGTAAACACCTCTAAGTGGATACAGTATTTATTATCTAAACGACAACGATGGAGGCAGGAGGACAAAGACGAGGAACGCAGTGTTGGTGGGTTGCTATCAGCTTTTCTCTGATGCTCAGCTGTGTGGAGCGGGTATCAGCTCAAATAAAATATTCAGTTCCAGAGGAAGTAAAGGTAGGAAGTGTTGTTGGGAATGTGGCAAAGGATCTGGGACTGGATATCAGTTCACTGGAGGAACGACGGTTTCGTATTGTTTCTGGAGCTGAAGATGCTCAGTTTGAAGTAAATCCGAACAATGGCGCGCTGTATGTTCACGGAAATATCGACCGAGAGGAGCTGTGCGAAAGAATACATCCATGTATCAAAAACCTAAAATTGGTAGCTGAGAACCCCATGGAAATACATCATGTGGGCGTGGAAATCATGGATGTAAATGATAATTCCCCCAGTTTTCAAGAATATGAAAAAATATTGGAAATGTCTGAATCCACTATAACAGGCAGACGATTTCAATTGCCAACTGCACATGATCCAGATGTTGTTACTAATACTGTGCGTATGTACAAATTAAACCATAACGATCATTTTAGTTTACAAATTCGAGAGAGAGGAGAGGACAAGGTACCATTTTTAGTTTTACAAAAGTCTCTGGATCGGGAAAAGGAAAGTGAACACAAACTGATACTAACAGCAATTGACGGCGGAAATCCACCGAGATCAGGGACTCTTAATATCACAGTCATAGTCCTCGATTCGAATGATAACCACCCTACATTTAGTCAAGAAGTTTATTACGCTACAGTACGTGAGAATACAGATGCGGGTGTGTTTGTAATTAAGCTAAATGCGACTGACCTGGATGAGGGACTAAATGGACAAATTGAATACTTTTTTGGTGGAGAACTCAAGGGTAATTTATATGAGATTTTTAATATGGATAAGGACACTGGTGAGCTTCGAATCAATGGGGAAATTGACTTTGAGAAAACTGATATTTTTAAGTTGGACATCCACGCCACGGACAAAGGACAACCTCCGATGAGTGCGGATTGCACAGTAATCATCAATGTATTGGACGTAAATGATAATAAACCTGAAATAGAGGTAACATCTTTGTCAAAGATTGTATCAGAAGATTCCAAACCTGGGACCGTGGTGGCTTTGATCAGTATTACAGACCAAGACGCGGGTTTAAACGGTAAAGTAATATGTAGTCTTTCAGACAATATCCCATTTGATTTAAAACCGTCATTTCAAAATAACATGTACTCCTTAGTTATTAAACATAAATTAGACCGAGAATCAGTTTCCCATTACGACGTCACAATAACAGCTACAGACTGTGGCGTGCCTCCTCT
>NW_024582597.1:164426-167166 GCF_018398535.1 Haplochromis burtoni | reverse complement strand
GTTGGACCCAGAATGAGTATAGGATCTACTATAGTACCTGGAAGTCACGCAAATACTCTCGTACTCCCTGACAGGAGGCGTCCTTCTCAAGAGGTAAGAACATATCTTGATTTAAATTGAAGGTCTTTTTGCTTGCAAAGATTATAAAGATGAAACTTCTTTCTACCAGAATAATTTTTCCTTTTAAACATATAATATGATTAGTGTTTAGAACATGGAAGAAATGTGCTCAAGGTTTTTGATTTGTATTTTTATTTTTTGGAACTGAATTATAAAGTATTTTAGTTGCTACCTCTAAAAGTTGTCTCGCGAGGCTACCCATTATCATAACTAGTGGCACAAATTTTTGGAACATAAATTGTTAATAAGGCGGAAATTGCTTCATAAAAACCCCACAATAAATAAGAAAGATGACCAATATATCGGGAAACTATGGGGGAAACAGCGGTATTCTCAAGCGCTGTCCGTGGTTCTGATAAGAGATCACGTTTAGTCAGCTAGTGGTGGTGTTCAAGTTCAAATCTGATGGTTTCACATTTATTCATTTGCACTGTGAAAGTGATTAACACAGCCCTTACATTTACTTGAGTCATTCTATCTTTTATTTTCATCCAGTCTGAGTGTAATTTTTTCTAAGTCACATTTTTGTTAAGGAAACAGAGTGCGCATTTGGCAACTACTGCGTTACTAAACAATAATGCCACAATAACAAATAGAGTTCTCTGTTGCAGTTAGCCCTGCATGATATATTAGTCTGTTTACTAAATGTCACAAAAATACTAAGATGATCGTGGCTCAAGATTTGGGAGTTTGCCTTGTAATCGGAAGGTTGCCGGTTCGAGCCCCGGCTTGGACAGTCTCGGTCGTTGTGTCTTTGGGCAAGACACTTCACTCGTTGCCTACTGGTGGTGGTCAGAGGGTCCGGTGGCGCCAGTGTCCGGCAGCCTCGCCTCTGTCAGTGCGCCCCAGGGCGGCTGTGGCTACAATGTAGCTTGCCATCACCAGTGCGTGAATGTGTGTGTGAATGGGTGGATGACAGGTTGTGTAAAGCGCTTTGGGGCCCTTAGGGACTAGTAAAGCGCTATACAAATACAGGCCATTTACCATTTACCATAAACAAAAAGGGCTCCAGAAACTGCAAAAGTACTCCATCATTTGAACATATTGCTGTACAAATAACAAAGAAATAGCAAACAAAAAAAATGTTCAGTAAGAAAGACTGTTAATTTTTAGTGAGCAGACTACATGTTGGAAACACATTTGTGTAACACATGTAGCTGATTGCTTTAACAATGAGTAACAAGATGTTCAGTCCACAAGGTGTCAGTGTCATATCTGCATCAAACTAATATGTTACAATAGTGGCCCTGCCCCTTCCATAGAGGTTTTGTTCTGGTTGCCAGAGAGGAGACGGTATCGTCCAGAGAAACAAGGGTAGCCGTGATTTTTCCATGAATACGAGGGAAAATGGGAAGCATTACAGACGGGATATTTTGTGATTTATTCTAGCTTCTTAACGATAAATACCTGTGGGTAGATACAGTATTTGTTATATAACACGATGGAGGCAGGAGGACAAAGACGAGGAACGCAGTGTTGGTGGTTTGCTATCAGCTTTTCTCTGATGCTCAGCTGTGTGGAGCGGGTTACAGCTCAGATAAAATATTCGATTCCAGAGGAAGTAAAGGTAGGAAGTGTTGTTGGGAATGTGGCAAAGGATCTGGGACTGGATATCAGTTCACTGGAGGAACGACGGTTTCGTATTGTTTCTGGAGCTGAAGATGCTCAGTTTGAAGTAAATTCGAACAATGGCGTTCTGTATGTTCACGGAAATATCGACCGAGAGGAGCTGTGCGAAAGAATACATCCATGTATCAAAAACCTAAAACTGGTAGCTGAGAACCCCATGGAAATACATTATGTAGGAGTGGAAATCATAGATGTAAATGATAATTCGCCCAGCTTCACTGATGAAGAAAAAATAGTAGAAATTCCTGAATCCACTCTTCAAGGAAAACGTTTCCAGTTGCCAGCCGCACGGGACCCAGATGTTGTTACTAATACTGTACGCATGTACAAATTAAACCATAACGATCATTTTAGTTTACAAATTAGAGAGATGGGAGAGGACAAGGTACCATTTTTAGTTTTACAGAAGTCTCTGGATCGGGAAAAGGAGAATGCACACAAACTGATACTGACAGCAGTTGATGGCGGAAATCCACCGAGAACGGGGACTCTTAATGTCACAGTCATAGTCCTCGACTCAAATGATAACCACCCTACATTTAACCAAGAATTATATTCAGTTACAATACCTGAAAATGTTGATAGGGATACTAGTGTAACTACGGTAAATGCAACTGATCTGGACGAGGGTGTAAACGGAAAGATTGAATACTTTTTTGGTGGCGAACTTAACACTAAATTGTATGATACATTTAGCCTAGATAAGGACACTGGTGAAATTCGAGTGAAAGGCGGAATTGACTTTGAGAATATGGAGGTATACAAGTTGGACGTCCACGCCACGGACAAAGGACAACCTCCGATGAGCACTAACTGCAGGGTGATTATCAATGTATTGGACGTAAATGATAATAAACCTGAAATAGAGGTGACATCTTTGTCAAAGATTGTATCAGAAGACTCTAAACCTGGGACCGTGGTGGCTTTGATCAGTATTACAGACCAAGACGCGGGTTTAAACGGTAAAGTAATATGTAGTCTTTCAGACAAT
>NW_024582597.1:157794-163418 GCF_018398535.1 Haplochromis burtoni | reverse complement strand
AATTATGATGGGACACTGTGTCACAGCATCCAGTACAGATCAGGAGAGAAGCGGTACATGCTCGTTGGACCCAGGATGAGTATAGGATCTACTGTAGTACCTGGAAGTCACGCAAATACTCTTGTGCTTCCCGATAGGAGACGTCCTTCTGAAGAGGTAAGAGCTTTAAAGTGTGATGTCACATGTTTTTGTGCATTCTTTTCCATCAATTTGACTTTTTATATCATCTAAATTTTCTTTTCTTTTTAGAAATCACAATTCTAAAGTATCATAGCTAAAGACTACAGTGCTAACACTAAACTTAGTTTCATTGACATTTTGGTTATGATAAATGGTGATTCATAATGCTTCTACTGAATCAAAAATGGGCTAGGTAATGCGGTCGATTCTCATGAAAAACCGGTGGAATTGCACGTTACCAGACATGTTGCATGCTACTTTGCTGAACGGCACTTTTCTTAAAGCAAATATGTGCTGCTGAACAGTGTTGGTCCGGGCTGATCTTCTTTATTCAGAAGCGGGTTAAATAACATCTTCATATGGAACAAAATTTAAACCCCCTGATAACGTATTTAATTGTTGGAATAACGGTTTCTTTTTAAACACTGTAATTTATGACTATATACTTCTCCAGTAACCTCTGGGTGTCAGTATTACATTGACAAACTGGAGACCACTTTACCCATCCTCTCACAAAGCTTTTGTTTGCCACTGCTATAAGCAGAGAAGACGCTTGACTCGAGCTCGCAATCTTTCCAAATCGCGCTTTATACATTATATTACAACAGGCAATGAGCTAGGTAGTCCAAACATTGTTTTTAAGTCTTTTGTTTGATTACAATGGAGAACGAAAAACGAAGTCGTGGAAGGAATGGGGTCTGGTTTATTCTCCATGTAGCTTTGCTGCTGTTTTTCGGGAAAGAGGCTTCGGCAGAAATAAGATACTCTGTTGCAGAAGAGGTGAAAGATGGAACTGTTGTCGGAAATGTTGCAAAGGATCTCGGTCTTGATATCAGCTCTTTGACCAGCCGGCGGTTCCGTGTTGTGTCTGAATCCAAGGATGCGTTTTTTGATGTAAACCAGGACAACGGGGATCTATATTTGTTTAAGAAAATCGACAGAGAGGAGCTTTGCCTGGGCAGTGGGGCATGCATAATGGAGCTAAAAATTATAGCAGAAAACCCTTTGGAAATACACTACGTAGTTGTAGAAATTATTGATATTAACGATCACTCCCCTGTTTTCCCCGAAAAAGAACAGAGGTTTGAAATTTTTGAACAAACCATGGCAGGAAGACGATTTCAGCTGCACACTGCTCGGGACCCCGATTCTGGAATTAACGCAATTCGTACATATACTTTAACCTCAAACGAAGATTTTGAAGTAACAATCCGACAGAGCGATGAGGATATAATACCATTTTTGGTGCTGAAAAAATCGTTGGACAGAGAAAAAATCAACAAATACACGTTGACTGTCACTGCAGTTGATGGAGGAAAACCTCCGCGATCAGGCACCATAAATGTTACTATAATCGTTCTTGACACAAATGACAACCGTCCAACATTTAGTCAAGAGAGCTACCAAATAGAAATAGATGAAAATGTTCAAGTAGGGACTTCAATATTTAGAATGAATGCGACAGACCCAGATGAAGGTTCCAGTAGTGAAATTGTATACAGCCTTGGAAAAACACTCAAGAAAAAAGTCTATGATATATTTGAACTGGATAAAATAAGTGGGGAAATAAGAATAAAGGGAATAGTGGACTATGAAGAAAACGACGTTTATAAACTGGATATCGAGGCATCAGATAAAGGAACACCTCCATTAACTGGTGAGTGCAGATTAATTATAAAGATAAAAGACATCAATGATAATCCGCCAGAAATTGAAATCACATCGCTTTCAAATACAGTGTCTGAGGATTCAAAGCAGGGCACAATGATTTCACTCATCAGTGTGCGAGATAAAGATTCTGGTGTGAATGGGAAAATTATTCTTAGCCTAACCTCAGACTTACCGTTTGAATTAAAACCATCATATAAAGAGAACGTTTATTCCGTTGTCACTAAAGTTCTTTTGGACCGAGAGGAGGTATCTCAATATGAATTGACAATAAAAGCGACCGACTGTGGAGAGCCCCCTTTATCTACTTTTAAAACTTTGAACATCCAGGTAGCAGATGTAAATGACAACAGACCACATTTTCCCATAAATCCACTACACTTTTACCTGTCCGAAAATAACGTTGCTGGGAAATCAATATTCTCCGTAAGCGCAGTGGACAAAGACTTAAGTGACAATGCAGCAATTTCATATCGAATTGTGAAAGAGGGGAGCCAAAATGACATTATGTCATTACTAAGTATAAACAGTGATAACGGACACATTTCCACGCTGAAAAGTTTTGATTTTGAAACGCTGAAAACTTTCCAGTTCCAAGTTGTTGCCTCAGATTCTGGAACTCCGTCATTAAGCAACAACGTCACAGTCAACGTCTTCATTCTGGATCAGAACGACAACGCTCCAGTCATCCTGTATCCACTCAGCTCCAACGGTTCTGCTCAAGGTGTGGAGGAGATTCCCCGAAACGTCAACGCAGGACACTTGGTGACTAAAGTCAGAGCCTATGACGCTGATATAGGATATAACGGCTGGTTGCTCTTTTCCCTCCAGGAAGTTACTGACCACAGTCTCTTTGCTTTGGACCGCTACACAGGACAGATCAGAACACTTCGCTCATTCACAGAGACAGACGAGGCTGAGCATAAACTGCTCATACTGGTCAAAGACAACGGCAACGTTTCTCTCTCAGCAACAGCTACTGTGTTTGTCAAACTTGTGGAGCCCAAAGAGGCTTTTGCAGCTTCTGATGTTAAAAGTGCAGCAAAAGATGATGAGGACAGTAATGTCATATTTTATCTGATGATAACTTTGGGCGCAGTTTCTGTGCTTTTTCTCGTCAGCATCATCGTGCTGATTGCAATGCAGTGCTCCAAACCCACAGACTATACTTCTAAATATTTACAAGAAGCAAATTATGATGGGACATTGTGTCACAGCATCCAGTACAGATCTGGAGACAGGAAGTACATGTTAGTTGGACCCAGAATGAGTATAGGATCTACTATAGTACCAGGAAGCCATACAAATACTCTGGTGATGCCAGACAGAAGACGGCCATCTGAAGAGGTAGGATAAATTCACGATGATTATTTTAATGCAATTGCCTAATTTCGCCTCACCTATTGGATAATCTTTACGACTCCCTTTCGTTTTTTTTAAGATAATGGAAGTGCTGGCACGTGGTATTGGCGAGGCATCTTAGTAGTTTTGAGTGATGTCCTTCTATTTGTATTGTAAATGTGTTAGCAATGTTACCACTAAACATATTTTGTATTCCTGCCCACGATACCGACGTGGTTATTGATCATCGAAGAGAGAATCGAGCACGCTGTTGTTATTGATGTGATTTTAAGACTTTTCCACTGTCCATGGTGCTGAAAAGCTCTTATTAAGGTATTTAACTATGCTCGGTTATCACAGGACACTGAAGCTCTTTAACTACTACATTACAGAGTTAGTGCTTGTGATGATGCCCTAGGATATTTTCCCTTGTCACACGGATAGTCATTTGAATAAAAAGTTTAATATATTAAATTACAAAAGTTTCTATTTAGTCGAATCTGTTTTTCCCCATTTCCTACTAAATGTAAGCGCTGAATGATCCTGTGGGTGTCAGTGTTACTATAAGGAAGTGCGAAATTCCACTCAGCCCCTTCTAATGTGTGCGTTGTCACCTCGGCCACAAAGAATATCAACGTTTGGGGTTTCGCCTGTGTATTTTTCTTTTCACGAAAACGGATGTCTGGAGTAAAATCTTAGGAAAACTGGATGATTACTAAGTGAAAAAAATACGCGTGGATTTTATTACATATGATTTTTCCAAAGGACAAAGAGGCAGAATGATAACTTGGCCGTATCCTCTGGTTTTCGCCGCGCTCTTCTGTTGTGTGCAGGTGATTTTAGCTCAGATTAAATATTCGACTCCAGAGGATGTTAAAGTGGGAGCTATTATTGGAAATGTTGCCAAGGATCTGGGGCTCGATGTCGGTACATTGATAAGCAGGCGTTTTCGTATTGTGTCTGGAGCCCAGGGTACGCTGTTTGAGGTAAACCCGAACAATGGGGCGTTGTATGTTCACGAAAATGTGGACAGGGAACAGCTGTGCGATAGAAATGTTGCCTGTTTATTAGATCTAAAAATTGTTGTTGAAAACCCCCTTGAAGTCCACTATGTTACTGTTGAAATAATAGATACTAACGACAATAGACCCAGTTTTGCTGAGAAAGAAAAGGTAATAGAAATAGCAGAGACCACACTGCCAGGAGCACGATTTCAGTTACCAGGCGCTCGTGACCGAGATGTTGGAGTAAATGCGGTGCAGATCTATAAACTCAGTCAAAACGATCATTTTCATCTTGAAATTCGAGACAGAGGGGAAGATAAAATCCCTTTCCTCGTACTGCAGAGAAACTTGGACAGAGAGCGGAAAACAAACCATAGCTTGATTTTAACCGCTATGGATGGGGGGACGCCGCCAAAATCCGCAAATCTGAGCCTTACTATAAAGGTTCTTGATAACAACGATAACAGACCAGTATTTTCTCAAGAGGTTTATTCCGTTACATTGCAAGAAAATGCCCCATTAGACAAGACTATAATCAAAGTCCAAGCAACAGATCTAGACGAGGGTATTAACGGGGACGTCGAGTATGCTTTTGGGGGTGATATTACTTCCAGTGTGTTGCGACTATTTACTTTAGACAGACTCACGGGAGAAATTCGAGTTATCGGAGAAATTGATTATGAGACAGCCAGTGTTTACAATTTAGATGTCCAAGCCTCAGACAAAGGTCAGCCGCCGATGACGACTGACTGTAGAATTATAATAAAGATTCAAGATGTCAATGACAATAAACCAGAAATAGAAGTGACTTCAATATCCAGCATAGTCCCCGAGGACTCAAAACAGGGTACCGTGGTCGCTCTCATTACTGTTACAGATGCTGATTCTGGTTTAAATAGCAAAGTCATATGTCATCTAACAGAAAATGTACCATTTGAATTAAAACCGTCATTTAAAGAAAACATGTACTCGTTAGTAACAAAAGAATCACTAGATAGGGAAACTGTGTCACATTATGACATTTCAATAACAGCTACAGACTGTGGTGAGCCGCCTCTTTCCACCTTTAAAAAGTTGAACATTCAGGTGTCAGATGTGAACGATAATTTTCCGGAGTTCTCACATAATCCACTAGAATTATACTTGACGGAAAATAACGCGGCTGGCGCGTCAATATTCTCTGTCAGTGCATTTGATAAAGACTGCAATGAAAATGCAGCAGTATCCTATCAAATACTCAGGGGGGGAGCTGGCCGCAATGTTATAGCATCCTTTGTGAATATACATCCCGAAAGCGGACAAATTACTGCGCTGAAAAGTTTTGATTTTGAAACAATGAAAACTTTCCAGTTCCAAGTTGTTGCCTCAGATTCTGGAACTCCGTCATTAAGCAACAACGTCACAGTCAACGTCTTCATTCTGGATCAGAAC
>NW_024582597.1:144372-157256 GCF_018398535.1 Haplochromis burtoni | reverse complement strand
GAGAAGCGGTACATGCTAGTTGGACCCAGAATGAGTATAGGATCTACTATAGTACCTGGAAGCCATGCAAATACTCTCGTACTCCCTGATAGGAGATGTCCTTCTGAAGAGGTAAGACCTTAACACCCTTTTGTAAAAGCATTTTCCCTTTCCGTTTTCGGCTTGCTTTACAATATCAGTTATAATGGTAGCAAGTAGCATAATGGTGCAGTGGTTCGCGCTATTACTTCAAAGCAAGAAAGTTTGGGTTTGTCTGGCTGGGTGGAGTTTGTACGCTTCCCGAGCCACTCTGTTCAATGTGCTATGTTTTCCTGCTGTTTCTTTTTAGATCACATTCACTGATAAGCTAGAAAGCCATACATGTACAAATAATAATAGTAATAATAATAGTAATAATAATAATCCTTTGTAGTTTTGCGAACTATTCGCTGCCCTTGGTGCTGATTGTTTTTTTCCCTTTCTTTTTCTTTTTTTTTCTTTGAGCATGTGTTGGGTGCCTTTACTGTCTGTCTTGGTAGTTGTTTATATGTCACTTTTTGCAATTAAAGTTCTGTGGGAGATCCTGTTATCGCTATCCATGGTGCCAAAAACTATCAGGCTATCAGGTGAAGGAATGTTAAAGAAACACAATGATTGATTAATGACATTATCTGTTGGAGCAAGTTATCAGCAAGTTTTTATGGGGTAAATCGAGAGAAAGAGGGAAGAGACTAGAAAATGTTAAAATACTAAATTTCTATTGGTTGTTCGAGATCCAGTCAACTTTAATTCAGTTCTCAAGCCTAAAAGAGGATTCAATCAATGGAAAAAAAAAAAACCCCAGCATATGAGGTTCTTTCTCAGCACAGCCTCTGGGTGTCACTATGAAATCAGAAAACCTTTAAGAACATTGTCCCTCCCCTTGCAAACCCTTTGTCTGAGCTGAGCAAAGCACTTGGACCAAATATACCAGCCGACAAAACCCTGTTGTTGGTTTTGTAAATATGCGGCGGTAAGCGAGTCGGTTATTGCTCTTGGCATTAACAGCTCCTGTGGATTTTTATGCTGTTGAAAAATGATGGAGACTCCAACAAGTCACTACTCCCGGTTTGCCTTTTATTTGGCGTTGATGCTATTTTCCGGAAGAGAAGCTTTGGCTCAAATAAGATATTCTGTTGCAGAGGAGGTGGACGATGGCACTGTTGTTGGAAATGTTGCGAAGGATCTCGGGCTTGATGTAACCTCTTTGGGTGACCGACGGTTCCGTGTTGTCTCTGGAAGTGAGGACAGTATTTTTGAGGTAAACCAGAATAGTGGGGCATTGTATGTCAGTAATCATATCGATAGAGAGGAACTCTGTCAGGGCAGCGGTGCTTGCCGCATGGAGGTAAAAATTCTTGTAGAGAACCCTTTGGAAATACACTACATAATCGTAGAAATTACTGACATAAATGATAATTCTCCTAGTTTTCCTGCAAGAGAGCAGACATTTGAAATAGCTGAACAAACACTGCCAGGGAAGAGATTTCAGCTGCACACTGCTCGCGATCCCGATGCTGGATTAAACTCTATTCGTACATATACTATAACCTCAAATGAACATTTTGAAGTAAATATCCGTCAAAGTGATGCAGGAAAGGTACCGTTTTTAGTGCTTAAGAAATCACTAGATAGAGAACAAAATAATGAACACAAGCTAGTGATGACAGCTGTCGATGGAGGAAAACCTCCAAGATCAGGCACATTAAATGTTACCATAACTGTTCTGGACAGTAATGACAATCGTCCAATATTTAGTCAGGAGATTTATCACTTGTCTATAAAAGAAAATATACCCGTCGGTGCATCAGTATTTAGAATGAATGCGACAGATTATGATGAAGGTACTAATGGAGAAGTTGAATATACTCTCGGAAAAACTTTATGGCAGAAAGTTTATGATATTTTTGAACTGGACAAAATAAGTGGAGAAATTACGGTCAAAGGAGTAGTGGACTATGAAGAAAACAACGTGTATGAACTGGATGTTGAGGTATCGGATAAAGGAACGCCTCCATTGATGGGCGAGTGTAGACTAATTATAAAAGTACTAGATGTCAACGATAACCCGCCTGAAATCGAAGTTACATCACTTTCAAACACAGTGCCTGAAGATTCCAAGCTTGGCACCGTTATTTCACTTCTTAGTGTGAAAGACAAAGACTTCGGTGTGAATGGAAAAATAATATCAAGCATTATTAATGAAGTCCCTTTTGAATTAAAACCTTCTTATAAGGAAAACACATACTCAGTGGTAACTAAGGATGTTTTGGATCGAGAGGTGGTGTCCCATTATGAAATAACAATAAAAGCCACCGACTGCAGTGAACCTCCACTATCTACTTTTAAAACTCTGCGCATTGAGATATCAGACGTAAATGACAACAGTCCACATTTCAAACAAAATCCTTTAGAGTTTTATCTCGTAGAAAACAACGCTGCTGGAAAGTCTATATTTTCTGTAAGCGCTTCAGACAATGACTTAAATGACAATGCAGCTATTTCATATCACATTATGAGAGAGGGGAGCCAAAATGACGTTATGTCATCCCTGAATATAAACAGTGATAATGGACAAATCACTGCGCTGAAAAGTTTTGACTTTGAAACGCTGAAAACTTTCCAGTTCCAAGTTGTTGCCTCAGATTCTGGAACTCCGTCATTAAGCAACAACGTCACAGTCAACGTCTTCATTCTGGATCAGAACGACAACGCTCCAGTCATCCTGTATCCACTCAGCTCCAACGGCTCTGCTCAAGGTGTGGAGGAGATTCCCCGAAACGTCAACGCAGGACACTTGGTGACTAAAGTCAGAGCCTATGACGCTGATATAGGATATAACGGCTGGTTGCTCTTTTCCCTGCAGGAAGTTACTGACCACAGTCTCTTTGCTTTGGACCGCTATACAGGACAGATCAGAACACTTCGCTCATTCACAGAGACAGACGAGGCTGAGCATAAATTGCTCATACTGGTCAAAGACAACGGCAACGTTTCTCTCTCAGCAACAGCTACTGTGATTGTCAAACTTGTGGAGCCCAAAGAGGCTTTTGCAGCTTCTGATGTTAAAAGTGCAGCAAACGATGATGAGGACAGTAATGTCATATTTTACCTCATGGTAACTTTGGGAGCAGTTTCTGTGCTTTTTCTCGTCAGTATTTTCGTGCTGATTGCAATGCAGTGCTCCAAATCCACAGACTATACTTCTAAATATTTGCCAGAGACTAATTATGATGGGACACTGTGTCACAGCATCCAGTATAGATCAGGAGAGAAGCGGTACATGCTAGTTGGACCCAGGATGAGTCTAGGATCTACTATAGTATCTGGCAGCCATGCAAATACTCTAGTGCTTCCTGATAGGAGACGTCCTTCTGAAGAGGTAAGACGTTGCCCATCATTTTTTAATTCGTTTAATTTCTATTTCACAAACAGACGCCCTGAAACAGTACTTACTGGGGTATTTTAACATCTATACAAATACAAATACACGTTTCCTTTTAATTATTTTGGTCTCAGCTTTTGAGAAGTTTCCCTTACAAAGTTGAAAAAAAGTTAAGAAATGTATAGTTGTGACGCGTGGGTCTTACACGTTCCCAGCTTTAAATCTAGAATTAGTCAATTTATGGGCAGTATACATCAGCGTTGTTGTTTTAACACACATCTACATTCGCTGTGTGAAAGAAACTCTGTATAACTACTTGATGCCCATTGCGATCAAAGTATGTCAAAATGAAATTCATCCCTATAGAATTAATCTGAGTACTATCAGATCCATGTTTCCTAATGCTTCTTCGATTGCATTAAGTTCTATGGCAGGAAAAAAATAGTACAGTCGCTTTAATTTGTAAGGCGGAAAGAAAGCATATAGAGAAGACAAAATATATGTATCATATGAATCACGTTTTGTAACACATCTCCTCTGGGTGTCACTCTTACATCGGAAGAAAAAAAATGACTCCGTCCCTCCTCTTTCAAGGCTTTTGTTTCAGATTGAGGAGGGGAAATCGCGTATTAAAACCAAACCCACCAGCTGATGGACGGTTTATATTTTAGAAATATGCTATAACCTGCTGTTTGTCGACTCAGGGAGCTTCTGTGTATGTAGGTACTGTTAAATAGCTATGAAGATCACTACAGGATCACGAACGATGAAGGGTTACTGGTTTGTTTTTCATGTGGCCGTATTGCTGCTTTTTGGGAAGGAGGCTTTTTCTCAGATACGATATACTGTTCCAGAGGAGGTTGCAGATGGAACTGTAGTTGGAAATATTGCGAAAGATCTGGGCCTTGACATCAACTCTTTGGCTGATCGACGTTTTCGTGTTGTGTCTGGAAATACGGATGCCTTTTTTGAGGTAAACCAGGACAATGGGGCTCTCTATGTTCGCAAGAAAATCGACAGAGAGGTTCTCTGTCAAGGAAGTGGCGCATGCTTACTGGAGCTTAAAATTCTTGTTGAAAACCCACTGGAAATGCATTATGTAGTTGTGGAAATTACTGATGTAAATGATCATTCTCCTAATTTCTCCGAAAGAAATCAGAGATTTGAAATAGCCGAACATACACTGCCGGGAAGGCGGTTCCAGCTACACACCGCTCGTGATCCTGATGCAGGACTTAATTCCATTCATACCTACACCTTAACACCAAACGATCATTTTGAATTAGATGTCCGCCAAAGTGACGAGGAAAAAATACCATTTTTAGTCCTAAAAAAGTCGCTGGACAGAGAGCAAAAATGCAACCATTCGCTTGTGGTTACAGCAGTTGATGGGGCTAAACCTCCAAGATCCGGAACCCTAAATGTTACCGTTATTGTTCTAGACATTAATGACAATCGCCCAATGTTTAGTAAGGAAATTTATGAAATTTCAGTCCCAGAAAACGTTTTGGTTGGCACCAAAATATTTAAAATTAATGCGACAGATCCAGATGAAAACTTAAATGGAGCAGTTGAATATAGCCTTGGAAAAACTCTAAAGAAGAAAGTGTATGACATATTTGAACTGGACAAGTTAAGTGGGGAAATTATAGTAGAGGGATTGATTGACTATGAAGAAAATGACGTTTACAAACTTGATATTGAGGCGTCCGATAAAGGAACACCCCCACTGACGGGTGAGTGCAGAGTCATCATAAAAATCACTGATGTTAATGACAATCCACCAGAAATAGAAATCACATCACTATCAAATTCAGTATCCGAGGACTCCAAGCCTGGCACAGTTATTTCTCTACTCAGTGTAACAGATAGAGATTCCGGAGTGAACGGAAATATTATTACAAGCATAATCTCAGACGTGCCTTTTGAATTAAAGCCTTCGTATAAGGAAAATATATATTCAGTTGTAACCAAGGGACTTTTAGATCGAGAAAAAGTGTCTTATTATGAAATAACAATGAAAGCCACGGATTGTGGTGAGCCTCCACTATCTACTTTTAAAACCCTTAGCATTCAAATATCAGATGTAAACGATAACATCCCACAATTCTCGCAGAATCCACTACAGGTTTACCTGTCAGAAAACAACGTTGCTGGAAAGCCAATATTTTCTGTAAGCGCGACGGATAAAGACTTGAACGACAATGCAGCCATTTCATATCACGTTGTGAGAGAAGGGAGTAAAAATGATATAATGTCTTTCCTAAGTGTGAATTCAGACAATGGACAAATCACCGCGCTGAAAAGTTTTGACTTTGAAACACTGAAAACTTTCCAGTTCCAAGTTGTTGCCTCAGATTCTGGAACTCCGTCACTAAGCAACAATGTCACAGTCAACGTCTTCATCCTGGATCAGAACGACAACGCTCCAGTCATCCTGTATCCACTCAGCTCCAACGGTTCTGCTCAAGGTGTGGAGGAGATTCCCCGAAACGTCAATGCAGGACACTTGGTGACTAAAGTCAGAGCCTATGATGCTGATATAGGATATAACGGCTGGTTGCTCTTTTCACTGCAGGAAGTTACTGACCACAGTCTCTTTGCTTTGGACCGCTATACAGGACAGATCAGAACACTTCGCTCATTCACAGAGACAGACGAGGCTGAGCATAAACTGCTCATACTGGTCAAAGACAACGGCAACGTTTCTCTCTCAGCAACAGCTACTGTGATTGTCAAGCTTGTGGAGCCCAAAGAGGCTTTTGCAGCTTCTGATGTTAAAAGTGCAGCAAAAGATGATGAGGACAGTAATGTCATATTTTACCTCATGATAACTTTGGGCGCAGTTTCTGTACTTTTTCTCGTCAGCATCGTAGTGCTGATTGCAATGCAGTGCTCCAAATCCACAGACTATACTTCTAAATATTTGCCAGAGACTAATTATGATGGGACACTGTGTCACAGCATCCAGTATAGATCAGGAGAGAAGCGGTACATGCTCGTTGGACCCAGAATGAGTATAGGATCTACTATAGTCCCGGGTAGCCACGCAAACACATTAGTTCTACCCGACAGGCGGAGAGCATCTGAAGAGGTAAGACCTTAACACCCTTTTGTAAAAGCGTTTTCCCTTTCCGTTTTCGGCTTGCTTTACAATATCAGTTATAATGGTAGCAAGTAGCATAGTGGTGCAGTGGGTCACGCTATTACTTCAAAGCAAGAAAGTTTGGGTTTGTCTGGCTGGGTGGAGTTTGTACGCTTCCCGAGCCACTCCGTTCAATGTGCTAAATACCAGCTTTTTTCGTGCTGTTTTTTAGATCACATTCACTGATAAATTATAAAGTCATAATAACAATAACAATAACAATAATAATCCTTTGTAGTTTTGCGAACTATTCGCTGCCCTTGGTGCTGATTGTTTTTTTTTCCCTTTCTTTTTATTTCTTTGAGCATGTGTTGGGAGCCTTTACTGTCTCTCTTGGTAGTTGTTTATATGCTACTTTTTGGAATTAAAGTTATGTGGGAGAGCCTGTGATCGCTATACATGGTTCCAAAAACTATCAGGCTATCAGGTGAAGGAATGTTAAAGAAACACAATGATTGATTAATGCCATTATTTGTTGGAGCAAGTTATCAGCAAGTTTTTATGGGGTAAACCGAGAGAAAGAGGGAAGAGACTAGAACACTGTTAAAATACTACATTTCTATTGGTTGTTCGAGATCCAGTCAACTTTAATTCAGTTCTTAGCTTGTAGCTTGTTCTCAGTAGCAGTGTTACTCATCTAGTCACACTCAGGTTATACAATTGCTGCATGTGTTACCGTTTCCTTGAAATCACACTGCAGCAAAACAGTCATCTTTATGACGTAGTATATGTCCCGCTTTGCATTGTGGTGATTTTGAAAATGAAGTGCTTTAAAACATGATTACATTTTCATTTTTCACTGTAGTTACCTTTGAGACGGTTTTAATTACCAATACTATTACCAATATTATAGCTAAGCTGCAATAACCAGAATAGTTTCTTGTGAATAGGAGAACAGTTTTTGATATTACTATGTTAGATTTTCTGGTTAAGTTTGTCAACCTCCGCTTTCTGTTGGTGTTACAATTACAGGTAGCTTTGGTAACGAGAGCAGCTATGTCAAGAGCAGCTATCGCTGTCTGTAGTGCTGAACTATACTGTGGCGCGTTGCCGGTTCCATTCAAAGTAGGGTGTCAGATTAATATACTGTTATGTAAAAGCAGAAAAATTAAATCTTTCTTCAGTACTATTATAAAATGAATACAAAATTCAACTGGTGAAATTCAGGGGAAAGAAATACCTCACGTATCCTTAAGTAAGTGGATAGAACTCTTTTATCGCTATTGTCCTTAGTGACAGATTTTGCACATAAAATACATACCTGTACTGGTCCTTACTTAAAATCATCAGAAATAAACATACAGAGTTGTCCTCTTGGTGTCACTATAACATAAATGACCAGAAAAACACAGTCCCTCCCCTAACAAACCTTTTTGTCTGGTGGTTCACAGCAACGAATGCATAATATCTAAAAACGGGAGTCGGATGAGACCGTGAAGTAATCGCAAATATAATTATTATAGAAACAGATTCAGGTGTCATCGTGTGCAACTGGACAACAATGAGGAATGGAAGACCGTATCGATGCTGTGAGTGCTTCTGGGTTGCTTTTTATTTGACACTGCTGCTGGTTTTCGGAAAGCGGGCTTTGGCTGATTTGAGATACTCTGTTCCGGAGGAGGTCAAAGAAGGAACTACTGTTGGAAATGTGGCCAAGGATCTTGGTATTGACAAAACCTCTTTGACTGATCGTCGGTTCCGTGTTGTTTCTGGATTTAAGGACGCGTTTTTCGAGGTAAACCCGGACAATGGGGCTTTACAGGTTCGTAAGAAAATCGACAGAGAAAAGCTTTGTCACGGTAGCGGTTCATGCCTCATTGAGCTAAAAATCCTTGTTGAAAATCCCCTGGAAATGCATCATATTGCTGTAGAAATTGCTGATGTAAATGATCACTCCCCCAGCTTTTCTGAAAAGGAGCAGACCTTTGAAATGGCCGAGCATACATCTCCGGGAACACGATTCCAGCTTCACCCGGCTCGTGATCCTGATGCCGGAATAAACTCTATCCGCATATACACACTAACGTCAAACGAGCATTTCGATATTGAGATTAGTCAAAGTGATGAGGAGAAAATACCATTTCTAGTGCTGAAGACATCTTTAGACAGAGAACAAAAGAATAAACACTTGCTAACTGTAACAGCAGTTGATGGAGGTAAACCTCCAAAATCTGGCACGCTTAATGTATCCGTTATTGTTCTTGACAGTAATGATAATCGCCCGACATTCAGTCGGGAGACTTACCAAATTGAAATAAAAGAAAATGTCTCTGTTGGTGCTGTTGTTGCAACTGTAGCTGCTATAGACCCAGATGAAGGCACTAACGGGGAAATAGAATACAGCCTGAGCAAAACATTAGCGCGTAAAGTTTATCAGATATTTGAACTGGATAGTGTAAGTGGACAAATTACGCTAAAAGTAGCATTAGATTTTGAGGATTCTGAGATTTATAAACTAGACGTTGAAGCATCTGATAAAGGACAACCTCCATTAATCGGAAGGTGTAGAGTAATAATAAAGATACAAGACATTAATGATAATGCTCCAGAAATAGAAGTCACGTCACTATCAAATACAGTAACCGAAGATTCAAAGCCTGGCACAGTTATTTCACTTATCAGTGTAACGGATAAAGACTCTGGACTTAATGGAAAAATAATTACACACATGACCGACAATGCACCTTTCGAATTAAAACCTTCTTACAAGGAAAACATATATTCCGTGGTCACGAAGGGAGTGTTAGATCGAGAAACTGTACCAGAATACGAAGTAATAATAACAGCTACAGACTGTGGTGAGCCTCCTTTATCGAGTTTTAAAACTCTTAGCATTCAGATAGCAGATGTAAATGACAACAGTCCACAATTCACCCAAAACCCATTACAGTGTTACCTGACAGAAAATAACTTCGCAGGTGCGCCAATATTTTCTGTGAGTGCGGTAGACCTCGATGCAAATGAAAACGCAGCTATTTCATATCATCTTCTGAGAGAAGGTGGTGAAAATTATGTAATATCTTTTCTAAATGTGAATTCAGATAATGGACAAATCACTGCGCTAAAAAGTTTTGATTTTGAATCGCTGAAAACTTTCCAGTTCCAAGTTGTTGCCTCAGATTCTGGAACTCCGCCACTAAGCAACAACGTCACAGTCAACGTCTTCATCCTGGATCAGAACGACAACGCTCCAGCCATCCTGTATCCACTCAGCTCCAACGGCTCTGCTCAAGGTGTGGAGGAGATTCCCCGAAACGTCAACGCAGGACACTTGGTGACTAAAGTCAGAGCCTATGACGCTGATATAGGATATAACGGCTGGTTGCTCTTTTCACTGCAGGAAGTTACTGACCACAGTCTCTTTGCTTTGGACCGCTATACAGGACAGATCAGAACACTTCGCTCATTCACAGAGACAGACGAGGCTGAGCATAAATTGCTCATACGAGTCAAAGACAACGGCAACGTTTCTCTCTCAGCAACAGCTACTGTGATTGTCAAACTTGTGGAGCCTAAAGAGGCTTTTGCAGCTTCTGATGTTAAAAGTGCAGCAAACGATGATGAGGACAGTAATGTCATATTTTACCTCATGGTAACTTTGGGCGCAGTTTCTGTGCTTTTTCTCATCAGTATCATCGTTCTGATTGCAATGCAGTGCTCCAAATCCACAGACTATACGTCTAAATATCTTCCAGAGACTAATTATGACGGGACACTGTGTCACAGCATCCAGTACAGATCAGGAGAGAAGCGGTACATGCTAGTTGGGCCCAGAATGAGTATAGGATCTACTATAGTCCCTGGAAGCCATGCAAATACATTGGTGATGCCAGATAGGAGGAGAACATCTGAGGAGGTAAGACTAACATATAACACATACTGTGCATCCAGCTCAGATGTGTCAGCTGTTATTTGGTCTGCAAGATTAAACCTTTTGATAACTCATGATGAATGAATTAATGGGTTAGTTGCTTTTTGTATCCATATCAATACAAAAATGTGTACAAATTCAAAATAATTACCAATACTATAACGTTTTCTTTCATTATCAATATAAAGAAAGCCTATGAGTTTGTTTGTTTTAAGATTTCTTTTAGTAGAAATATCGGAGAAATATATACAACAACACCCACTACTACTGTTACTAACAGAAACAAAAACAACAATAATAATAAAGAGAAGAAGAAGCAGAAGAAAAGAAGAAGAAGCAAATATTGCGCAGCGTTTTGTCTCGAATCCTGCATGTACGTCCTTCCGACGTGACGTGTTAAATTGTTACTGTGGCGGAGTTCACTAATATACACCGTTTATTTTCTCAATGACACATGAGACTAATAAAAAGTCTCTGACTGTAAAGATGGCGCAGCCCTTCCCTTAGCATATTATAGTGTGTTTGCTGCAACTTGAGTTTATCTGCTTACTTATGTTGATGTGGCTGTTGTTACTAATGTATAGGAAAACCTTTCAGAGTATAAATCGTCTAAAATGTTGTCCTCTTGGCGTCACTGTTACACCGAGCATTCCATAAAGGAATTAGGTCCTCCCCTAAGAAGGCTTTTGTTTGATACCTCACAGTAAAGCTGATGTGAGTCGGATGAGGCGGTGCCATATGTTTTCTTTACATACTTTACGAAAAGCCAAGGATATATAAATTGAGCTTCCTGGAGAAATATGTTTTATGTGTAAATGTGTTGTTTGAGAAGGATGGCTGAGAGAACACGAAGCAAAACAGGCAACCGCTGTTGCTTTGCTTTTCATTTGTCTTTGCTGCTGATTTTCGGAGAGCAGGCTTTCGCTGAACTGAGATACTCGATTCCAGAGGAGATGAAAGAAGGGACTATTGTTGGAAATGTTGCTAAGGATCTTGGTCTTGACAAAACCTCTTTGGCTGATCGTCTGTTACGTGTTGTATCGGGCTCTAAGGATGCGTTTTTCGAGGTGAATCCGGACAATGGTGTGTTACTGGTTCGTAAGAAAATCGACAGAGAGGAACTGTGCCATGGAAGTGGTGCTTGCATGATAGAGCTAAAAATGCTTGTAGAGAACCCACTCGAAATCCACTATGTAGCTGTAGAAATTACTGATGTAAATGACCATTCCCCGAGTTTTTCTGAAAAACAACAAACCTTTGAAGTAGCAGAACAATCATCCCCGGGAACACGATTGGAACTGCATGCGGCCCGTGATCCTGATGCTGGCATAAATTCTATCCGCACATATTCATTATCTTCAAATGATCACTTTGATATAGAGATAAGTCAAAGTGATGAGGAAAAAATACCATTTCTAATTCTGAAGAATTCCCTAGACAGAGAAAAAAAACATAAACATTTCCTCTTTGTAACCGCGGTTGATGGAGGTAAACCTCCGCGATCAGGAACGCTTAATGTTTCCATCACTGTTCTTGATATTAATGATAATCGCCCGACGTTTAAACAGGATACTTATCAAATAGAAATATTTGAAAACGTTTCGGTTGGAACGACTGTTGCAAACGTAAATGCAACAGATCCGGATGAAGGGACAAATGGGGAATTAGAGTATAGCCTTAGTAAAACATTAGCGCATAAAATTTATGAAATATTTGAACTGGATAGTGTAAGCGGAGAAATTACACTGAAAGGAGGGTTGGATTTTGAAGATTCCGAGGTTTATAAACTAGATGTGCAGGCGTCAGACAAAGGAACGCCTCCTTTAACAAGCAGGTGTAGAGTGATTGTGAAAATTAAGGACGTCAATGACAATCGACCGGAAATAGAAGTCACGTCACTGTCAAATACAGTAACCGAAGATTCAAAGCCTGGTAAAGTTATTTCACTTATCAGTGTAACGGATAAAGACTCTGGAGTTAATGGGAAAATTATTTCACGGATAACTCAGGGCATTCCTTTTGACTTAAAACCATCCTATAAAGAAAATACTTACTCAATTGTTACTAGCGGGTTTCTGGACCGAGAGGTGGTGTCACATTATGATATTACAATAGAAGCTACAGACTGTGGTGAGCCTACTTTATCCAGTTTTAAAACTCTTAGCATTCAGATAGCAGATGTAAATGACAACAGTCCACAATTCCTGCAAAACCCATTACAGTGTTATCTGTCAGAAAATAACTTCGCAGGTGCGCCAATATTTTCTGTAAGCGCATCGGACAACGATGCAAATGAAAACGCAGCTATTTCCTATCATCTTCTGAGAGGAGGTGGTGAAAATGACGTCACAGCTTTCCTAAATGTAAATTCAGATAATGGACAAATCACTGCGCTGAAAAGTTTTGATTTTGAAACGCTGAAAACTTTCCAGTTCCAAGTTGTTGCCTCAGATTCGGGAACTCCG
>NW_024582597.1:138717-143867 GCF_018398535.1 Haplochromis burtoni | reverse complement strand
ACAGACTATACTTCTAAATATCTGCCAGAGACTAATTATGATGGGACACTGTGTCACAGCATCCAGTACAGATCAGGAGAGAAGCGGTACATGCTAGTTGGACCCAGGATGAGTATAGGATCTACTATAGTCCCTGGAAGTCATGCAAATACTCTAGTGCTTCCCGACAGGAGAAGAACATCTGAAGAGGTAAGATGCCTTAAATGGCCAAAACTCTAGTTTTGCTTTTAGTAGAGGTTGAGAACAAACTTGTCTTGATTTGCCATTTAGAGGTGTTGGTGAATGCTGTCAGTGGTGCTGAAACCACGCGCTATTTATCTTCTTCTTTCTTTCCTAACACCATGAAATTTGACATGTCCTTCTCAACACAAGCGCAAGTATTTACTTAAAGATGAGATACTTTAACATGTACTATTATCCAGGGGAAAAAAAATATTTGATAGTCACTTGGTGTCACTATCTGAGCAGAAAAGTGTTTAAAGATAAGCTCTTTGTCAGCAGTATGGGACCTCCTATTTGTGGGATGGGTTTCACTCGATGCCTCCTCTTCATTTAGAGCATATATTCAGCTTATGTGAACCTGATACTGCACGGTAGCCTGTCTGGTGATATGAATATTTTTTATTATTTTTCTCAACTCGTGGAAAACTCGGTATTGTAAATCACAGAGGAACATTTTTTATCTCCTAATTATGGAGCGAAAACAACCTGGAGCATCAAAAGACGAATTGCGGTGGATCGCTTTCATTGTTGTAGTTATTCAAGTGTGGAGCCGCGCTTCGGCGCAGATCAGATATTCCATTGCCGAGGGAGTTAATGAAGGAACTGCTGTTGGAAATATAGCAAAGGATTTGGGATTGGAAAAGAATACATTGAAAGAGAGAGGATGTCGCATTGTTGAGGGTTCATCGGAGTCGTTTTTTCACGTGGACCAAAACGATGGAATACTATACGTTGACCGTATAATTGACAGAGAGAAGGTTTGTGAGAGAAACACAGCGTGTTTGATCAACCTAAAAACAGTGCTTGAAAACCCTCTTGAAATTCATTATGTGACTGTGGAGATTCAGGATGTGAACGATCATGCTCCTAGCTTTTCAGTTAAACAGTACCGTCTCGAAATTTCGGAGTCAGTTTTACCAGGTTTGCGCCTCCAGCTGCAGGCAGCGCATGACCCCGATGTTGGTCAGTTTTCTGTCCAAGAGTATAAGCTCAGTCCCAATAATCACTTTCGATTAGAAGTTAAAGATCGCGGAAAAGAGGGGAAAATACCGATTTTAGTTTTACTCAAGACACTAGACAGGGAAACAAAGAAAATTCATAAGCTACTTCTTTCAGCTATTGATGGAGGGAAGCCAAGTAAATCTGGAACAGCTGAAATATTTATCGACGTGTTAGACGTTAATGATAATATGCCAGTTTTCAATGAAGACACGTACTCGGTACTTGTGAACGAAAACACTCCCACCGGTACAACAATAGTAAAAGTAAATGCTTCTGACTTAGACGAGGGATCAAATGGTGAGCTTATCTATTCTTTAGGTAGCAATGTAAACCACAGGATCCGCGAACTATTTCGTGTTGATCCAAACACCGGTGAAATTATTATTCAAGATGTGCTAGATTTCGAATCAGAGGAAAGCTATGAAATTGATATACAAGCGTCTGATAAAGGCTCGGCTCCGTTAAGGACAGACAAAAGTGTGTTGGTGAAGATTGTTGATTTGAATGATAATGCCCCTCAGATAGAGGTCACTTCGTTTTCAAAGGCAATACCCGAGGATGCAAGACTGGGAACTACTGTGGCATTAATCAGTGTTATCGATAAAGACTCTGGTCTTAACGGGAAAGTAATTTGCTCATTTAATGAAGAAGTCCCTTTCAAATTGTCACCTTCAACACACGACAACATGTATTCCATAAGTACAAAATCGCCACTGGATAGAGAAAAGCAGGCCATATATGATGTAACAATAGTTGCAAAAGATGCAGGCACACCCTCGCTGACTTCTGTAAAAAGCATTACTATTATTGTATCGGATGTGAATGATAACAGGCCGGAGTTTTCAGCAAACCCTTACACTTTTTATGTTACTGAGAACAATTTACCAGGGGTTTCAGTGTTTTCTGTGAGGGCATCAGACCAGGACGAAGGTGAAAATGCCCATATTTCATATCATATCCTGAGAGACGAAAAAGAGAATAGTAAACTTTCTTCATACAGTCTTAATATCAATTCTGATAATGGGGAGATTTTAGCGCTGAAAAGTTTTGATTTTGAAACGCTGAAAACTTTCCAGTTCCAAGTTGTTGCCTCAGATTCGGGAACTCCGCCACTAAGCAACAATGTCACAGTCAACGTCTTCATCCTGGATCAGAACGACAACGCTCCAGTCATCCTGTATCCACTCAGCTCCAACGGTTCTGCTCAAGGTGTGGAGGAGATTTCCCGAAACGTCAACGCAGGACACTTGGTGACTAAAGTCAGAGCCTATGACGCTGATATAGGATATAACGGCTGGTTGCTCTTTTCACTGCAGGAAGTTACTGACCACAGTCTCTTTGCTTTGGACCGCTATACAGGCCAGATCAGAACACTTCGCTCATTCACAGAGACAGACGAGGCTGAGCATAAACTGGTCATACTGGTCAAAGACAACGGCAACGTTTCTCTCTCAGCAACAGCTACTGTGATTGTCAAACTTGTGGAGCCCAAAGAGGCTTTTGCAGCTTCTGATGTTAAAAGTGCGACGAAGGATAATGAGGGCAGTAATGTCATATTTTACCTCATGATAACTTTGGGCGCAGTTTCTGTACTTTTTCTCATCAGCATCATCGTGCTGATTGCGATGCAGTGCTCCAAATCCACAGACGATACTTCCAAGTATTTACAAAAAGCAGATTATGACGGGACACTGTGTCACAGCATCCAGTACAGATCAGGAGACAGGAAGTACATGCTTGTTGGACCCAGAATGAGTATAGGATCTACTATAGTTCCGGGCAGCCATGCAAATACTCTGGTGATGCCAGACAGAAGACGCCCACCTGAAGAGGTGAGTAATAACGTGTTGCCATGTATTCTACCTATTCTACTCCGAGTAATGATTTTTGTCATTATTCTCAATGGTGGTGAAACTGGATTTGGATAGAATTTCGACGATGACCTCAAACACGTCAGTTTAGTGATGCAGTAGCCATAATTATTTGTCAGCTTGATATCATAAATTGTACTATTACACATATTCACAAGGTGGCGGTACCTTGTCAGTATAACGCCTTATAGCGTCTCTGAACGTCATACTCGAGTCCAACCACGCTACATGCAGTCTGGTTTGAGAGCGTTTAGTTGAAAGACTTGCTCTAAGCGTGTGGTGACTATTATTTTATACTGGCAAATAATATACGAGAAGTGGATTTATTTCTTGCTGCTATGGAGACAAAAATCTAAACATGTGGCGAATGATGGAAGCGTTTGGATTTTTACGTTTACCTCACAGTATGAAACAAAGGCGACGGGAATCATGGCGACAGCGATCACCACTCATCAGCGTTTTTGTTGTGCTTTTATTTTTCACAATCGCTTCAGGACAGCTGAGGTACTCTATATCAGAAGAGCTAACAGAAGGGAGTGTTGTTGGGAATATCGCTAAAGATTTGGGAATAGATCTGAATATAATGAAGCAGAGGGGATTTCGCATTATATCTGGCTCGACTGAACCTCTTTTCAATGTAAATGAGGATGATGGGGTCCTTTACGCAAAGCGCAAAATAGACCGAGAGGAAGTATGTAAGGATAATAATGTTTGTGTAATTAGTCTCAAAACTGTGCTTGAAAACCCACTAGAAATACATTATGTCATAGTGGAAATAGCGGATTTAAACGACCACTCTCCTGCATTTCCCGACAAAGCTCAGAAACTAGAGATCTCCGAGTCTGCATTACCAGGAGCACAGTATCAGTTACAAAACGCTCATGATCCGGATAGTGGCACAAACTCTATCCAACAGTATAAAATAAGTCAGAACGACCATTTTCGTTTAGAGATTAAAGACAGAGGCAAAGATGGTAAAACTCCAACTTTAACGTTGGGTAAACAGCTAGACAGAGAGGTTAAAAGTAGCCATAAATTGGTGCTCATGGCTATAGACGGTGGAACACCTCAAAACACGGGCACAGTTGAAATATACATAGATGTTTTAGACGTTAATGACAACATGCCAGTGTTTATCCAAGATACATATTCAGCTGTACTACAGGAAAACACCCCGGCTGGCACAACAGTCATTCAGGTTAACGCAACCGATTTGGATGATGGTCCCAATGGGGAAGTAGTTTATTCATTTGGCAGTGGCGTAAAAGGTAAAATTCGAGAGCTTTTTGATATAGACTCTGTTACTGGGGAGATAATTGTAAAAGGTCACATAGATTTTGAAGAACAAGACAGCTATCACATTGATATACAAGCCTCTGATAAGGGAAGCATTCCATTTAAAACTTATAAAAGTGTGATAATTAACATTGGAGACATAAATGATAATCCCCCTGAGATAGAAGTGGCATCGCTGTCAAGTGCAGTTTCAGAGGACTCTAGACCAGGAACAACGGTCGCGCTTCTCAGCATTACAGATTCAGACTCTGGGTTAAATGGAAAAATAATCAGCTATATCGCAGGGGACAGCCCTTTTACACTAACTCCGTCAATACAAGATAACATGTTCGCCGTGGTCACCAAGTCACAGCTGGACAGAGAGCAACAATCAACATATGATATAACAATAATTGCAAAGGACGCTGGTGAGCCAGCCTTAACATCGGAAAAAACAGTAAACGTGTTTGTGTCAGATACGAATGATAATAGTCCGCAGTTTTCAGCGAGTCCCTATACGTTCTTCATTGCCGAAAATAACCCACCGGGAGCTTCTGTGTTTTGTATAACCGCATCCGACAGTGATGAAGGAGATAATGCGATTATCTCCTATCATATTCTTAGGAATGCGGGTCATGAAAATAAAGTTACATCATTTCTAAATATTAACTCCGAAAATGGGGATGTTTCAGCCCTGAAAAGTTTTGACTTTGAAACACTGAAAACTTTCCAGTTCCAAGTTGTTGCCTCAGATTCTGGAACTCCGTCACTAAGCAACAA
>NW_024582597.1:132272-138175 GCF_018398535.1 Haplochromis burtoni | reverse complement strand
GAGAAGCGGTACATGCTAGTTGGACCCAGAATGAGTATAGGATCTACTATAGTGCCGGGTAGCCATGCAAATACACTTGTGCTTCCTGATAGGCGGAGGACATCTGAAGAGGTAAGATGAACAGTTTACCTCTGTGCTGTATTTTAACAGCTCAAAATGGTGATTTTTACTTTAATGATATGTTCACGGATCAAAAATGTAATTTATTATAATCAAATCATCGTCCTCTAATTTATATTTTTCGAATTGAAATTATTAAAATCACCTGCCTTCATACAGTTTCTAAAATCTTCTTTGCCACTATATATAGAACGTGTTTCAAATATACAACGTTTTCCTCGTTATGTACTATCAATATAGGAACAGTGGGTCATGATTATAGGTCCTTTATGTACATCACTTATATTGCTGCTGTTGTAATGCTAGCATTAGCATACATGAGGATCCTAGACTCGTTAGCTTCACAGCTTCAGCTTATCTGTCCGTTTTAATACCCTCTAAATATGCCAGTGTAAATACTCCTGGTATTTCAGTCGGATTTGTATTTGTTTCGTGTTTGTCTGGAAGTTTACCTTTTACATTGTCGCTTTCCGCGGTGCTGAAATTTTCTGTGGCAAGTTCGTGTCCCTCTGACTGGAATTGCATTACAACAACAGGCAGCGTAATCATGAACAGCAACAGCACATGCATAGAGTAATGTCAAAAGAAATTTGGATAGAACGGTTTTGCTTACTTTTGTTTTAGAATGGCGAAAGTGGAGTAGGCTGAATGTTTTTCTTTTCTTTTTTTTCCTAATTTGGTTACAACATTTATTATCTCGATAAGTTTGCTGTTTCTGAAGCATGCTTCTTTTTGAAGTCTGCAGTGTGATTGTTTGTCACTTGGTGTCAGTGTAAGGACAAATAATGCTTCCACAAGGTTACAATTATATACACAAGAGCCATCCCCTTCCTTTAAAACAGTCGAATGGAGGACGTTTCTGTGTGTGAAGGACTAGAGACAATTTAATCGCTAAGAATTTTTATTCTGAAAAACTGTCAGATTGTAATAACGGGTGTGGCGGAACAATCCTATTTGAGTGTATGAGTGTAGCGATTTGAAAGTTGCTTCATTTCGCTGTTTCATCTTTACGCCATGGAACAAAGGCGATGCCTAACGTGGAGAACGAGGAGAATATGGATTGTATACATTTTGGTTTTGGTTCTGGTCTGGAAGACCGCTTTGGGACAATTTAGATATTCAATTTCAGAGGAAAATACAGAAGGAACTGCTGTTGGAAATATCGCGAAGGATTTAGGTCTCGATAAGGCTACACTGAAAGAGAGGGGGTACCGCATTGTCTCCGGCTCAGCAGAGCCTCCTTTCCGAGTAAACACAGATAATGGGATCTTGTATGTGAACCGAAAAATCGACAGAGAGGAAGTGTGTGACCGAAACAAGATGTGTGTTATCGACCTAAAAACAGTGTTAGAAAATCCACTCGAGGTGCACTACGTGGCAGTGGAGATTCTGGATGTAAACGACCACGCACCGATCTTTCCTGAAAAAGAAAATACGTTGGAAATTTCTGAATCTGCACTACCAGGAGCACGATTTCAGTTACAAGCAGCCCGTGATGCTGATAGTGGTTCGCTGTCTGTCCAGCAGTACAAGCTGAGTCACAATGAACATTTCCGTTTAGAAGTGAAAGACCGGGGCGAAGACCGTAAAACACCGAGTTTAGTCCTTCAAAAATCACTTGATAGAGAATCTGTTAAAACTCATGTGTTGCTTCTGACAGCCTTTGATGGAGGTAAACCTCCAAGATCTGGTAACATGACAATAATTGTTAATGTTTCCGATGTTAATGACAACCCTCCTGTTTTCAGTAAGGAGGCATATAGTGCGCACCTCAAAGAAAATTCTCCTTTTGGTACGACTGTGATTCAAGTTAATGCAACAGACCTGGATGAAGGATTAAATGGTGAGGTTGTGTATTCATTTGGAAATGACGTGGAAGCACGGGTACGTGAACGTTTTGACTTAAATCCGGTTACTGGAGAAATTATAGTTGCGGGACTCATAGACTTTGAAGAAAGCGTCAGGTATGAAATCGACATTCAAGCATCCGACAAAGGACCAGCTACAATGACAACAGACAAAATCGTCATTATTAATATAATTGACGTAAATGACAATGCACCAGAGATTGAAGTGACATCTTTTTCTCATGCACTCCCTGAAAATTCAAAACCAGGAACCACAGTGGCATTAATTAGTGTCAAAGACTCCGATTCTGATTTGAATGGAAAAGTAGTATGTTATGTAAGCAAAGATGCTCCCTTTTTGCTTGCACCTTCTTTACAAAGTAACATGTATTCTCTAGTAACGAAACAGGTTTTAGACAGAGAACAACAATCCCAGTATAATGTCCTGATAGTTGCTAAAGACGCAGGCGAACCTTCATTATCATCGGAGAAAAGTATAAATATTGTTATTTCAGATGTGAATGACAACAGCCCTGAGTTCTTACAGAATCCATATACTTTCTACATAACTGAGAATAATAGCCCAGGGGCGTCGATCTTCTCAGTGGCAGCCCGAGACAATGATGAGGGAAGTAATGCTCTTATTTCATATCTTATCTTAAGAGAAAGGGGGGGAGAAAATACGCTCACCTCTTTTCTAAATATTAATTCTGAAAATGGAGAAATTGTGGCACTGAAAAGTTTTGACTTTGAAATGCTGAAAACTTTCCAGTTCCAAGTTGTTGCCTCAGACTCTGGAACTCCGTTACTAAGCAACAATGTCACAGTCAACGTCTTCATCCTGGATCAGAACGACAACGCTCCAGTCATCCTGTATCCACTCAGCTCCAACGGTTCTGCTCAAGGTGTGGAGGAGATTCCCCGAAACGTCAACGCAGGACACTTGGTGACTAAAGTCAGAGCCTATGACGCTGATATAGGATATAACGGCTGGTTGCTCTTTTCACTGCAGGAAGTGACTGACCACAGTCTCTTTGCTTTGGACCGCTATACAGGACAGATCAGAACACTTCGCTCATTCACAGAGACAGACGAGGCTGAGCATAAACTGATCATACTGGTCAAAGACAACGGCAACGTTTCTCTCTCAGCAACAGCTACTGTGATTGTCAAACTTGTGGAGCCCAAAGAGGCTTTTGCAGCTTCTGATGTTAAAAGTGCAGCAAAAGATGTTGAGGGCAGTAATGTCATATTTTACCTCGTGATATCTTTGGGCGCAGTTTCTGTACTTTTTCTCGTCAGCATCATCGTGCTGATTGCGATGCAGTGCTCCAAATCCACAGACTATACTTCTAAATATCTGCCAGAGACTAATTATGATGGGACACTGTGTCACAGCATCCAGTACAGATCAGGAGAGAAGCGGTACATGCTAGTTGGACCCAGAATGAGTATAGGATCTACTATAGTTCCGGGCAGCCATGGAAATACACTCGTGCTTCCTGATAGGAGACGGACACCTGAAGAGGTAGGGTTATTTTATATTAGCTAACAGTGGCTTAATGAGTTTTTTGAATGGTATATGGGAGAATTTGATTTCATTTAAAGCGTTTTTAGTTTAATTTTTATTATATTTTACAAGAGTAATACTTTTACCAGTACTCTATGTTCACTCTCCATGGTGCTGATTTGTTACTGGTGCCACAAATGTCGGGCATTAGTAAACACTGAAAACCGTTTTCCTCTTCCACTTGTGGGTTTTTGGTAAGGTTATTTGTGTGGAATTTTTTGCTGATGTTTTCTACTTAGTATATGCTAACTACACAGTTACAGAAAAGTACAACACATAATGTATACGTGTTGTAGTTATACAAGTACTTTGTACTTGTATATTTTCAAATGTATTCGAGTGTCCAGAGTTGGGCTTTGTGCAAAATCCGGTCCTATAGGTCAATAAAGACCTGTTTACGTCAGCGTGAGAATATAACTCATCTGGGGTTTTTTTTGGGTTTTTTTTTAACTGTAGTCTGTGTAAATAACAAAACCTAACGCTTGATGTCAGTGTAGTTCAGTGGTTCTCTGTATTTGGCAGTACCTTACGTCACGAGTGGTATTTCAACCGAGCCGATATGCTATTTTTCTCTCAAATAGCAAATTTCAAGGTAAGATCGTGATTCACGGCAACGAGTGTGCTTTATTTTCAGAGCATTCCCCCAAACAGATCCTGGTTAACGTATAGGATCATCGGACACTGGCTGGCTTTGCAAGCAGGGATTTTATGGACTATTTTCAGTCATCTTTGTCATGGAACAAAGGGAAGGCAAAGCACGGAAGGACCGGCGGTGTTGGTTCGTCTTCATAATTGTTTTGGTTATTTTATGTAGCGGAGCTTTTGCACAGATCAGATATTCCATATCTGAGGAGGTTCAAGATGGAACCATAGTGGGAAATATAGCTAAGGATTTGGGGCTTGATAAGAGTGCACTCAAAGGCAGAGGATACCGCATTGTAACAGGCTCAACGGAATCACTGTTCCAGGTGAATCAAAACGATGGCATCCTGTATGTGAAAAGAAGGATAGACAGGGAAGAGGTGTGCGAACGAAGCAATGCATGCACCATCAACCTAAAAACCGTGCTAGAAAACCCACTAGAGATTCACTATGTGGCAGTGGAAATACTAGACATAAATGATCATTCTCCCGTTTTTCCAGAGAAAGAGAAAAGGCTTGAAATTTCCGAGTCGGCTCTACCAGGAGCGAGATTTCAGCTACAGGCCGCGCGTGACCCCGATGTGGGCCAATTCGCAATTCAGCAATATAAATTAAGTCATAATGAATATTTTAGAGTAGAAGTAAAGGACCGTGGCAAAGACCAGAAAATACCATTCTTAGTTCTGCAGAAGCAGTTAGACAGAGAAACAAACGAGAAGCACAAGTTACGTTTAACAGCCGTTGATGGAGGGAAACCGGCGAAATCAGGCGATATAGAAATCACTGTGGATGTACTTGATATTAATGACAATTCCCCAGTGTTCACCAAAGAGCTGTATTCTGCTACACTTAAAGAAAACATCCCCACTGGTACTGTCGTCATTCAAGTGAATGCAACAGATTTGGACCAGGGAGCAAACGGTGAAATAATATATTCATTCGGTAACGAAGTCGATCCAAAAATAATGGAGCTTTTTAGTATAGATGCAAACACTGGCGAAATTCATGTAACAGGTAAATTAGATTTCGAGAAAAGTACAAGTTATGAAATTGATATTCAGGCATCTGATAAGGCACATGTTCCATTAAAAACTGGCAAGAGTGTCGTGATAACCGTTGCTGACGTGAATGATAATGCACCTGAGATAGAAGTGACATCATTTTCTAGTTCTATCAAGGAAGATTCAAAGATAGGAACTACAGTGGCCCTCATTAGTGTCACCGATTTAGACTCTGGAATCAATGGTAAGGTCATTTGCGCAATCAAACAAGGAGTCCCATTTACGTTATCTCCATCATTACAAGAAAATATGTACGCTATAGTTACCATCTCCCAGTTAGACAGAGAAATTACTTCTCAATATGATGTCACGATTATTGCAAAGGACTCAGGTGAACCTCCCCATTTAACTGAAAAGACTATAAGCGTGGTTATATCAGATGTAAACGACAACAGTCCAGAGTTTTCAACAAGTCCTTACACGTTTTATATCACAGAGAATAACAGTCCAGGAGCCTCCGTATTTGCGGTGAAAGCCTCTGATCGTGATGAAAATGACTGTGCACGCGTTTCCTATCATATCATCAGAGACGGAAGTGAAGATAATAAAATCAGTTCATTTCTAAATATAAACTCGGATAATGGGGAGATTTTAGCGCTGAAAAGTTTTGACTTTGAAACGCTGAAAACTTTCCAGTTCCAAGTTGTTGCCTCAGATTCGGGA
>NW_024582597.1:125827-131667 GCF_018398535.1 Haplochromis burtoni | reverse complement strand
TACAGATCAGGAGAGAAGCGGTACATGCTAGTTGGACCCAGAATGAGTATAGGATCTACTATAGTACCTGGGAGTCATGCGAATACACTCGTGCTTCCTGACAGGAGGAGAACATCTGAGGTAAGGCATACCTTAAAATATAACGTTCTTCCCCTAAGTTGTACTTTTCATTTTAATCACTAGTCATACAAAAATGCATCCTTTTCATCTCCCTCACCTCGATCAGAGCAGCTGTGATATTTTAAAGTGTCTCATTGGACATTATTATAATACCTTGTTATTCTGAAATTATTGAGCAACAAATCAAGGTTGATTTATTTCAGACAAGTGAGTGTTTTTAGCTACCAGTCAATTAATGAGATACAAAAATGTGCGGGACTCACTCAGTGAAAGCAATTTGCAAACTAAATAACTATCCTTGGTGCTGAAAAGTGCCTTGCTTCGTTTCAAGGTAATTCTGCAGTGACACGATTTGCTTAACTCGTGAGATAACAACAATACAAATTTAAAATACTCGCTGGTTCTGCGTGAAATAAAGAGATTATATATTTTTTAATTTGTGTTGGATTTGTAATCTTCTGATGGACACTAAATCTCTTCTTCGCTTTTCATAAACCGATCATACTGCTCTAATAATCCAATATGAAGCCAATTTTCTGTAATGAGAATAAAACTCGCATGGTGTCAGTGCGATATAGAAAACCTCCCACCCACAAGCTTGTCCTTATTGCTTTTTGGTTCCACCCCTTAGCTATTTCACATCGACAAGGGGAGCATCGTTTTGCGGATTGTTCTCTGGGTTTACACCAGGTTTTGCATGTACAAATATCACAGGAGTGTTTGCAAGAACGAGGTTTTTCTTTTTTTTGCATTTCCAACAGATTTATAGTCATTGTGATGGATTATTGAAAAATTTCGTTTTCATCATGGAACAAAGAAAACGCCAGTCGGAAATGAGGAGAGAATATCTGGTCGGATGCGTATTTGCTGTGCTTTTGTGGACTGTAGCATCAGCGCAGTTGCGATACTCGATCTCCGAGGAGGTTAACGAAGGAACTGTGATTGGAAACATAGCAAGAGATCTGGGATTAGATAAAAACACGTTGAAAGACCGGAAGTATCGGATTGTTTCAAGTAATGCGGATCCCCTGTTCTATGTGAATCCAAACGATGGTGTTCTGTATGTGAGCAGAAAGATTGACAGAGAGGAAGTGTGTGCGCAGAGCAGTGCGTGTGTAATAAATGTTAAAACTGTGCTAGAAAACCCACTGGAGGTCCATTATGCTAGAGTAGAAGTGCTGGATATAAATGATCATTCACCCAGCTTCCAAGACAACCAGACAACCCTTGAGATTTCAGAGTCAGTATTACCCGGGACACGATTTCAGCTGAAAGCAGCACGTGACCAAGACAGTGGACAGTTTTCCGTGCAGCAGTATAAACTTAGCAACAACGATCACTTCCGATTGGAAATTAAGGATAAAGGAGATGATGGAAAAATACCTATTTTAGTTGTTCAAAAATCCTTAGACAGGGAAACTGCAGGGAGCCATGTATTATCACTGACGGCGCTGGATGGGGGTAAACCTCCGAAATCAAGCGAAATGAATATTCTGGTAAATGTTCTTGATGTTAATGACAACGTTCCTGCTTTCTCTAAAGATGATTATTCTGTTACGCTCAATGAAAATACACCACTTGGTACAATAGTCGTACAAGTAAATGCAATAGACTTAGATGATGGACCTAACGGCGATGTAGTTTATTCATTTGGTAAGAGTATAAATCAAAAAGATTTAAATCTCTTTGCTATCAGTCCATTAACAGGAGAGTTAAGCGTCAAAGGATTGATAAACTATGAGGAGAGGGAAAAATACGAAATAGAAATCCAGGCGTCAGATAAAGGTATGGCTCCTCTAACTACAGAAAAGAGCGTAAAAATAAAGATTGTTGACTTGAATGATAACGCACCTGAGATTGAGGTAACATCATTTTCAAGCTCAATCCCAGAAGATTCCAGACCTGGAACTACAGTAGCTCTTATTAGTGTAAACGACTTGGATTCTGGTCTTAATGGAAAAGTCATTTGTTTCGTAGGTGAGGATGTTCCGTTTGCTTTATCACCATCTTTACAGGATAAGATGTTTTCATTAGTGACCAAATCCCCTCTGGACAGGGAAAAACAGTCACAATATGAGTTGACAATAACAGCAAAAGACGCAGGTCAGCCACAGTTATCATCTGAAAAGACAATAAGTGTTACGGTGTCAGATGTGAATGACAACAGTCCAGAGTTTTCACTCAGCCCATATACTTTCTATGTTACTGAGGGGAATAATCCAGGAGCTTCAGTGTTTTCTGTTAATGCCTCTGATCGTGATGAGAATGACAATGCGCGCATTTCCTATCATATTATAAGAGACGGAAGTGAAGAGAATAAAGTCACTTCATTTCTAAACATAAACTCTGAAAATGGGGAAATTTTAGCGCTGAAAAGTTTTGATTTTGAAACGCTGAAAACTTTCCAGTTCCAAGTTGTTGCCTCAGATTCTGGAACTCCGTCACTAAGCAACAACGTCACAGTCAACGTCTTCATCCTGGATCAGAACGACAACGCTCCAGTCATCCTGTATCCACTCAGCTCCAACGGTTCTGCTCAAGGTGTGGAGGAGATTCCCCGAAACGTCAACGCAGGACACTTGGTGACTAAAGTCAGAGCCTATGACGCTGATATAGGATATAACGGCTGGTTGCTCTTTTCACTGCAGGAAGTTACTGACCACAGTCTCTTTGCTTTGGACCGCTATACAGGACAGATCAGAACACTTCGCTCATTCACAGAGACAGACGAGGCTGAGCATCAAACCTGATCATTAAACCTCGGTCAAAGACAACCAAGCGCAACGCTTATCCTCTCGCTCAGCAGCACACAGCCTACCTGTGATCCTGTCCCAATACTTGTGCCGAACGCCCAAAGACGCCTTTGTGCAGACTTCGCTTGACGTGTTACACACAGCTGCGATCCCGAAACGATGATCAAGCGATCAGTAACTCGTCATTATCCTCTAACCCTCATCCGCCAATCCAACTTTGGCGCGCCGCCCCATGTTCTGTACTTCTTTCACTCACGTAAGCCCATCACTCCGTAGCTGATTGCCAAATTGCAGGGCTACCAAATCCACCAGAACCTCATACTTCTTAAATCATTGCCACAGCAGCACCTAATTACATAGACGAGGCGACACACCTGGGCCAACCAGCATCCAGTACAGATCAGGAGAGAAGCGGTACATGCTAGTTGGACCCAGAATGAGTATAGGATCTACTATAGTTCCGGGCAGTCATGCAAATACATTAGTGCTTCCTGATAGGAGACGCACATCTGAAGAGGTAAGGAATATTCAACATTTTCCAATTAAATAAATGCACAGTACATTCGCATTCATGCACTGATTATAGTTTGTGGAAATTTGTGTTTACAACTAATACTTATGGAAACAACTTGAGCGATATCCAAGAACATCTGCCAAGATTTTATTCGTAAGAATTATTCTTCTCTCTGTGTGTCAGTATAAAATGAAATGAGCTAGGCTTTTCTTTAAAATACGAGACAAGTCATTTTAGACATAGAGTATATTTAATATATTAAATGCCATTCTAAAGTCAAACAACTTTTAAAAAAACATCCAGCTGCAAAGACAGATTAAGGAACTAAAACAGATTTAAAAAAAACAGTATTTTAATTAGGGGTGTTTTTACGTTTTTCTTCTTTATAAAAAAATATGAACGATAACAACGCATAACTCAACTGGACCAAGGTGAAGTTTCTGACTATCGCTTTACATGGTGTTGAAAATCCTGTTTCAAGGATGTGTAGTTGTAACTCATATAACGAACCAGGAATCTGAACTTGTTCTTTGCAACAATTGTAACGATACAGAGTAAACATTTAATATTCCTACATGATGAGAATACAACAAAAGAAGCATTGGGTTGGTATTACCCCAGGGTAGTCATTGTACTTATTTTTAAATAATGCATTACTAGTGTGTTGTCTGCAGTTAGACTTTTGGTCATGTGGTGTCAGTATAATGGAAGCAAAGTCAGGATTAATCGTTTGTCGTTACTGTGTGTATGTTTTAGATGTTTGGACTCATAATTTAAGCACACAAGAAGGAATAGCCTCAGCCACAGTAGCGTGTGATTGAAGGTGAAGGCTTGTCTCTTTTCAACTATCGATCGCGTTTGGTCACAGATTTACAGGCAGATACAGAACAGTGTACCATTCAGCTGGTACGCTAATACTTCGTTTCACCGAAGAGAAACACTTGGTCGCATGGTGACAGTACAATATCACAAGTCAGCAGTGTGTGACGTTGTCTCATTGTAATGTGGTTCCTCCTCCTGATAAGGCTCTCACTTCGACGTTACCGCATTCTCTTCTGTTCTCATTCTTCCCTGTAACTGCGATCATTTTATTCCTATTTTCTTAAGAACAGGATTGTTTACAGTAGTGAAAAACACTGTGTTCTATCACGACGTCGCGATGTTTTCTGTGATAGATCTTTGAACATTAAGGACAAGACCATGGAACAAAGAAAACGTGAACGAGAAATAGCGAGAGGATATCTGGTTGGATGTGTAGCTGTTGTGCTTTTGTGGACTGTAGCCTCAGCGCAATTAAGGTATTCGATCTCTGAAGAAGTTGAAGACGGAACTATGGTTGGAAACATAGCAAGAGATCTGGGATTAGATAAAAACACGTTGAAAGACCGGAAGTATCGAATTGTTTCAAGTACTGCGGATCCCCTTTTCTACGTGAATCCAAACGACGGTGTTCTGTATGTGAGCAGAAAGATTGACAGAGAGGATGTGTGTGCGCAGAGCAGTGCGTGTGTAATAAATGTGAAAACAGTGCTAGAAAACCCACTGGAGGTCCATTATGTGGAAGTGGAGGTTGCAGATATAAATGACCATGAGCCCATTTTCCACGAAAAAGACAAGAAATTGGAGATTTCAGAGTCCGTGTTGCCCGGAGCACGAATCCAGCTGAAAGCTGCGCTTGATCGAGACATTGGTCAGTTTTCCGTGCAGCAGTATAAACTTAGCAACAACGACCATTTCCGTTTGGAAGTTAAGGATAAAGGAGACGATGGTAAAATACCTATTTTAGTTGTTCAAAAATCTTTAGACAGAGAAATAGCAGGAAGCCATTCACTAATACTGAAGGCCCTGGATGGGGGCAAACCTCCGAAATCAGGTGACATGAATATCCTGGTAAATGTTTTGGATATTAATGATAACGCACCTGCTTTCCCTAAACATGATTATTCTTTTACACTCAGTGAAAATATTCCCCTCGGCACAATAGTCGTACAAGTAAATGCAACGGATTTGGATGATGGGCCTAATGGAGAGATAGTTTACTCATTTAGCAACAGTATGAATCAAAATATATTAAATCTATTTGACATTAATTCAATGACAGGGGAAATAACTGTTAAAAATGTAATAGATTACGAAGAAAGGGACAAATATGAAATAGAAATCCAGGCATCAGATAAAGGTTTGGCTCCTCTTACCACAGAAAAAAGCGTCATAATCAAAATAGTTGATGTGAATGATAACGCACCTGAGATTGAGGTTACTTCGTTTTCAAATTCCATCCCTGAAGATTCCAGGCCTGGAACTACAGTAGCTCTTATTAGTGTAAATGATTTGGATTCTGGTCTTAATGGAAAAGTGATCTGCAGTGTAAATGAAGATGTACCGTTCATTCTATCAACATCCTTAAAAGACAAAATGTTTTCATTAGTGACCAAATCCCCTCTGGACAGAGA
>NW_024582597.1:120236-124921 GCF_018398535.1 Haplochromis burtoni | reverse complement strand
GGGACACTGTGTCACAGCATCCAGTACAGATCAGGAGAGAAGCGGTACATGCTAGTTGGACCCAGAATGAGTATAGGATCTACTATAGTTCCAGGCAGTCATGCAAATACTCTAGTGCTGCCTGACAGGAGAATGACATCTGAAGAGGTAAGAGATATTAAAAGTTTTTTATTTTATTTTACGAAATAAGCATATTTCTATTCATGAATTTGTGATGGCTTAAGAAAGCTTACGTACTCATAACCAGACCTCTTACAAAAAACCCTAATGTGTTTCTGGCAACATATGCAGTATTTTATGTCCTAAAACATTTTTCCACGTTTGTCATATTTTGAAGCTTCTTAACCTGACACTTAGCAGTTTATAATATACTTATGTTCATGTAATATATGTAAATATCAATCCTTACGCAACCATCTTAATGGGCCGTAGCTTTCCTTGTGGTTTGTAATTGCTGTCCATGGTGCTGAAAAGGATTCCCATGCTTTCTCTGTTCCTCGAATATTACAAGTACAAAAAGAAAACCTACAGTTTGTAGATCATTTAACGTATTGTTTTGGCTTTAGAAAATAACGTTAGATCATTTCCTGAAAGTTCGTGGTTTTGTTTTTTTTTGTTTTATTTTATTAGGGGAAGCATTGAGATCTCTTATTGACTCTGGACACCACGTCTTTATCTTGTCTTGTGGCTTGACAGTATGAGTTGTAGCCAAGTATAAAACAATTTTGCATTAAACAGATGTGATAAAAACTGGACTAATTCTCTGCTGTGAGACACCTGCTCGCATGGTGTCAGTGTGATAACAAAAATCAGCAGCTCAAGATGTTGTCGTCATAGCTTTGTAATCCGTCCTCCTCACACCAGCCTCAGTACAACATTAGCGCAGTTTTTCTGTTCTTATTCTAGTCTGCGTTTGCCTCATTGTACCTGTTTAAAAAGGGAGTATTTGTAATCAGGTAACCCCTGGAGTCTTTTTTAAAGGTCAAAAAACTATTTGTGATGGATTACTGGTGATTTTGGATAGAACCATGGAACAAAGAAAACGCCAGTCGGAAATGAGGAGAGGATGTCTGGTAGGATGTGTAGCTGCTGTGCTTTTGTGGACTGTAGCCTCAGCGCAATTACGATATTCGATCTCTGAAGAAGTTAAAGAAGGAACTATAGTTGGAAACATAGCAAGAGATCTGGGATTAGATAGAAACACGTTGAAAGACCGGAAGTATCGGATTGTTTCGAGTAACGATGATCCCCTTTTCTACGTGAATCCAAACGATGGCGTTCTGTATGTGAGTCGGAAGATTGACAGAGAAGAGGTGTGCGTGCAGAGCAGTGCGTGTGTGATAAATGTGAAAACAGTGCTAGAAATCCCACTGGAGGTCCACTATGTTGAAGTGGAAGTTTTGGATGTAAATGACCATTCACCTACTTTTTCGGAAAACAGTGCTACACTGGAGATTTCAGAGTCAGTGTTGCCCGGGACACGATTTCAGCTGAAAGCCGCCCGGGATCGAGACACTGGTCAGTTTTCAGTGCAGCGATATATAATAAGCAACAACGAACATTTCCGTTTGGAGGTTAAGGATAAACGAGATGACGTAAAAATACCAATTTTAGTTGTTCAAAAATCTTTAGACAGGGAAACTGCAAGAAGCCATTCACTAATACTGACAGCACTTGATGGGGGTAAACCACCGAAATCTGGTAACATGAATATTCTCGTAAATGTTTTGGATGTTAATGATAACGCGCCTATTTTTTCTAAAGAAGTTTATTCAGTGACACTAAATGAAAATGTTCAGGTAGGAACACCAATTATTCAGGTAAATGCAACAGACTTGGATGATGGCCCTAACGGAGATGTGGTTTACTCATTTAGCAACAGTATGCATCAAAACATATTAAGCATTATTGATATTAATTCACTAACAGGACAATTAACTGTTAAAGGTTTAATAGATTATGAGGAGCAGGACGGATATGAAATAGAAATCCAGGCATCAGATAGAGGCCTGGCTCCTCTAACCACAGAAAAAAGTGTAAATATTAAGATAATTGATGTGAATGATAACGCACCTGAGATTGAGGTAACATCATTTTCAAGCTCAATACCAGAAGATTCCAGGCCTGGAACTACAGTAGCTCTTATTAGTGTAAATGATTTGGATTCTGGTCTTAATGGAAAAGTGATCTGCAGTGTAAATGAAGATGTACCGTTCATTCTATCAACATCCTTAAAAGACAAAATGTTTTCATTAGTGACCAAATCCCCTCTGGACAGAGAGAAACAGTCACAATATGAGTTGACAATAACGGCAAAAGACGCAGGTCAGCCACAGTTATCATCTGAAAAGACAATAAGCGTTACGGTGTCAGATGTGAATGACAACTAGCATGTACCGCTTCTCTCCTGATCTGTACTGGATGCTGTGACACAGTGTCCCATCATAATTAGTCTCTGGCAGATATTTAGAAGTATAGTCTGTGGATTTGGAGCACTGCATTGCAATCAGCACGATGATGCTGACGAGAAAAAGTACAGAAACTGCGCCCAAAGTTATCATGAGGTAAAATATGACATTACTGTCCTCATCATCTTTTGCTGCACTTTTAACATCAGAAGCTGCAAAAGCCTCTTTGGGCTCCACAAGTTTGACAATCACAGTAGCTGTTGCTGAGAGAGAAACGTTGCCGTTGTCTTTGACCAGTATGAGCAGTTTATGCTCAGCCTCGTCTGTCTCTGTGAATGAGCGAAGTGTTCTGATCTGTCCTGTATAGCGGTCCAAAGCAAAGAGACTGTGGTCAGTCACTTCCTGCAGTGAAAAGAGCAACCAGCCGTTATATCCTATATCAGCGTCATAGGCTCTGACTTTAGTCACCAAGTGTCCTGCGTTGACGTTTCGGGGAATCTCCTCCACACCTTGAGCAGAACCGTTGGAGCTGAGTGGATACAGGATGACTGGAGCGTTGTCGTTCTGATCCAGGATGAAGACGTTGACTGTGACGTTGTTGCTTAGTGACGGAGTTCCAGAATCTGAGGCAACAACTTGGAACTGGAAAGTTTTCAGCGTTTCAAAATCAAAACTTTTCAGCGCTAAAATTTCCCCATTTTCAGAGTTTATGTTTAGAAATGAAGTGACTTTATTCTCTTCACTTCCGTCTCTGATAATATGATAGGAAATGCGCGCATTGTCATTCTCATCACGATCAGAGGCATTAACAGAAAACACTGAAGCTCCTGGATTATTCCCCTCAGTAACATAGAAAGTATATGGGCTGAGTGAAAACTCTGGACTGTTGTCATTCACATCTGACACCGTAACACTTATTGTCTTTTCAGATGATAACTGTGGCTGACCTGCGTCTTTTGCCGTTATTGTCAACTCATATTGTGACTGTTTCTCTCTGTCCAGAGGGGATTTGGTCACTAATGAAAACATTTTGTCTTTTAAGGATGTTGATAGAATGAACGGTACATCTTCATTTACACTGCAGATCACTTTTCCATTAAGACCAGAATCCAAATCATTTACACTAATAAGAGCTACTGTAGTTCCAGGCCTGGAATCTTCTGGTATTGAGCTTGAAAATGATGTTACCTCAATCTCAGGTGCGTTATCATTCACATCAATTATCTTAATATTTACACTTTTTTCTGTGGTTAGAGGAGCCAGGCCTCTATCTGATGCCTGGATTTCTATTTCATATCCGTCCTGCTCCTCATAATCTATTAAACCTTTAACAGTTAATTGTCCTGTTAGTGAATTAATATCAATAATGCTTAATATGTTTTGATGCATACTGTTGCTAAATGAGTAAACCACATCTCCGTTAGGGCCATCATCCAAGTCTGTTGCATTTACCTGAATAATTGGTGTTCCTACCTGAACATTTTCATTTAGTGTCACTGAATAAACTTCTTTAGAAAAAATAGGCGCGTTATCATTAACATCCAAAACATTTACGAGAATATTCATGTTACCAGATTTCGGTGGTTTACCCCCATCAAGGGCCTTCAGTATTAGTGAATGGCTTCCTGCTATTTCTCTGTCTAAAGATTTTTGAACAACTAAAATAGGTATTTTACCATCGTCTCCTTTATCCTTAACTTCCAAACGGAAATGGTCGTTGTTGCTTATTATATATCGCTGCACTGAAAACTGACCAGTGTCTCGATCCCGGGCGGCTTTCAGCTGAAATCGTGTCCCGGGCAACACTGACTCTGAAATCTCCAGTGTAGCACTGTTTTCCGAAAAAGTAGGTGAATGGTCATTTACATCCAAAACTTCCACTTCAACATAGTGGACCTCCAGTGGGATTTCTAGCACTGTTTTCACATTTATCACACACGCACTGCTCTGCACGCACACCTCTTCTCTGTCAATCTTCCGACTCACATACAGAACGCCATCGTTTGGATTCACGTAGAAAAGGGGATCATCGTTACTCGAAACAATCCGATACTTCCGGTCTTTCAACGTGTTTCTATCTAATCCCAGATCTCTTGCTATGTTTCCAACTATAGTTCCTTCTTTAACTTCTTCAGAGATCGAATATCGTAATTGCGCTGAGGCTACAGTCCACAAAAGCACAGCAGCTACACATCCTACCAGACATCCTCTCCTCATTTCCGACTGGCGTTTTCTTTGTTCCATGGTTCTATCCAAAATCACCAGTAATCCATCACT
>NW_024582597.1:118030-120211 GCF_018398535.1 Haplochromis burtoni | reverse complement strand
GTTGGACCCAGAATGAGTATAGGATCTACTATAGTTCCGGGCAGCCATGCAAATACACTTGTGCTTCCCGACAGGAGGAGAGCATCCGAGGAGGTAAGACATTTGCGTCACATTTCCTGGTCTCAATCCTTCCTTACATTTGTTTTATTAGTAGCGCGTCTGAAATGAAATTAATGCCATGCTTCGTAACGAACTAACCATTTATGACGACAAGGTCGTGAATATTTACTATTCTTAAAGTAATCAAAAAACAACTTTTGCAATTTGTCTTTGAACAGTGATGAACGTGGGATTTTTTTCCACAATCTCCACTGTTTTCTCTTCTTTTCCGTTTCCTTCTCTTCTATTCCCAACCTTCTTTTGCTTAAAACACTGGCATAAATGAAATAAGGAGCCTGAGTAATCCAAAAGCCTCAGCATGTGTCAGGCAGCACTGTGCACAGCATTAGCAGTTCTTTATTGGACTCGCTTGATTGAGTTTCTATTGAACTGAAATATTTTTTATACTTACTGATGTTAACGCAGCGTGTTGACTCATATCACTTTATTTTGTCGTGTAATAACTGTTTCTTGTATAATGTTATGCAGACCCTTCTGATGTTTTTGAGATTTGTGTCACTTTTTTGTCAAACATGAAAAAATCTGTTATAATATTTTTCCCTGCAGTGAGAACGCAGATCGCGTGGTGTCAGTGTAATCCAAACAGGAAGCCTTGCACGAGTTTCCCACCAGGGTTGTTTGGTTCCATTTCTTTTTTCGCGGCCGTTGTTGAGCTTACTACCGTGTTTCTTTGGCATTATGTCCGTCATTGTAGACAGAAGATGAGTATTTTCATATAAGGAACGTTTGGATTTTGTCGTTATGTTGCAGCAATCGATTATCTGAAGACATACTTGTGATCTAGGGTGTAACCATGGAACAAAGAAGACACGAGAGGCGAAGTGGGAGAGGATCTTTCCTTAGCTGCATGGCTGCTGTGCTTTTGTGCACTGTGGCTTCGGCGCAGATGCGATATTCTGTCTCGGAGGAGGTTAACGAAGGGACTGTGGTAGGAAACATCGCAAAAGATCTGGGAATAGATAAAAGCACATTAAAAGAGAGAAAGTATCGGATTGTTAATAGTGATGTAGATCCGCTTTTCCATGTAAATCCAAATGACGGTATCCTGTATGTGAGTCGGAAGATTGACAGAGAAGAGGTGTGCGCGGAGAGCACTTCGTGTTTAATAAATCTGAAAACTGTACTAGAAAACCCGCTGGAGATACATTACGTTGCAGTGGAGGTGTTGGATGTAAATGACCACTCTCCTCGTTTTCCACAGGAAGAGAAAAGGCTGGAAATTTCAGAGTCTGCGTTACCCGGTGTACGTATACCGTTACAGCCCGCACGAGATCCAGACGGCGGTCCTTTTACCATTCAGCAGTATAAACTTAGCTCAAACGACCACTTTCGGTTAGAAGTAAAGGATAAGGGAGAAGATGGGAAAATACCAATATTAATTGTGCAGAAATCTTTGGATAGGGAAGCAGCGGGAACCCATTCATTAGCACTGACGGCCCTGGATGGGGGCAAACCTGCTAAATCTGGAGAGATGACAATTCTAATATATGTTTTGGACATTAATGATAACGCACCTGTTTTCTCCCAAGATGTTTATTCTGTTACGCTTAATGAAAATTCTCCTGTAGGTACAGTAGTCGTCCAAGTGAATGCAACGGATTTAGATGACAGTCAAAACGGAGATATCGTTTACTCATTTAGCAGTGTTGTTCATCCTAGGTTATTGAAGCTTTTTGACATAAACCCTGTGACAGGTGAAATAACTGTAAAAGGGCAGATAGACTATGAGGAGAAGGACAAATATGAAATTGAAATTCAAGCTTCAGATAAAGGTCTTGCTCCTCTATCAACACAAAAGAGTGTAAATATTAAGATAGTTGATGTGAATGACAATGCGCCTGAGATTGAAGTTACTTCATTTTCCAGCTCTATCCCAGAAGATTCCAGACCTGGAACTACAGTAGCTATTATAAGTGTAAATGATTTGGATTCTGGTCTTAATGGAAAAGTCATTAGTTCCTTAGGTGACGATGTTCCGTTTGCATTGTCACCATCTTTACAGGACAAAATGTATTCATTAGTGACCAAATCTCCTCTGGACAGAGAGAAACAGTCACAATA
>NW_024582597.1:107351-116794 GCF_018398535.1 Haplochromis burtoni | reverse complement strand
GAAAGAAAGAAAGAAAGAAAGAAAGAAAGAAAGAAAGAAAGAAAGAAAGAAAGAAAGAAAGAAAGAAAGAAAGAAAGAAAGAAAGAAAGAATTTTTTTTTAATATACCTGAATAGGTTTCACTGAGTCTCACTGAGTTGGATAACTTTTTAGTCAAAATGATGACGAGATTGTGATCATGGTAAAACTAAGAATTCTTTTGATGATTTGGCATGACATGGATTTGCTGCTTTTAAGTAGAACTTTTAACATTATGCACAATACTGTTTATTTCTTTGACCAAGCATACTCTATGGTTTATACTTTTCTATGGCCTTAGCATACTTTTAGAAAAAGGGGTACTCATTTGTTTACCTTGGCAAACTTTGTGTGTTGGTCATTACATTTTCCTTTATGATTAGGAGGTTAGTAGGTCTCAGTTGCTTGAACTGGACAAGAACAAATATACGAAACGTCATTGTCTGTCTTTTCAAGCTGTCTTGCCACCTTCATGTCCTTTTTCTTGAACATTATCTTTCATAACGCAAGATGACCATATTTTCTCTGGTAGTGGCAGATAAGATCAGTCTGCAAACAAAACTGACTGAATGTACTGTAGCAATAGACTACAAAAAGTTAAAATTCCTCTGGTGACTTGTGTAGGAAATGTAATATTGCCACAAAATGTAGCTAGAAATTCTTGAAGTTTATTGCATGTGCTGTCCATGGTCCTGACCATGTTTATGCTCACTTCACAGTAAACAGTCCCAACAGAGCTCTATTAGCTGTAACTGATATGATATATAAATCAAATTTAATGACATGAAGTAATTTAATTTACTGGTCATTTAGAGGGAATCTTCTCCACACTTTCAGATACTTTTTTTCTTTGAGCGTTTTTTCAAGAGTGCACTACCTTATAATTTATTTACAAATACCCCTCAATTTATGTCGAAAACTTCAAAATAAGAATAACACATGAGTTTGATCTTTCGATTTAAGTTTCACATAGTTCTGATTTTCTGTAGTGATTGTTTTGCTCACAAGGTGTCAGTATAGTGAAAAGAGGCAGCATTAAATGTGTTTTCTATCGTTGCATTTTGATTGAGCCTCTTGATAGCGTCCCGGTTTGGATATTAAAGCAGTCGTTTCTGAGCTTGGGAATACGCTGTTCGTGCTTATGCTTGTTTTAGGAAAAGGGTGATTGTTCTTTACTCATGGACGATTTGTATTGGATCGCTGCAGTGCTGGATTGCCCTTATAAGTGACACTGATGCTTTCGGGTGTAACCATGGAACAAAGAGGACATGAGAAAGGAATGGGGAGACGACGCGATGTCATCTGCATTGTTGTCCTGTTTTTGTGGAGCTTGGCGTCGGCACAATTAAGGTATTCAATCTCAGAGGAAACTAACGAGGGAACGGTTGTTGGAAACATCGCAAAAGATCTAGGATTAGATAAAAGCACACTGAAAACAAGGAAGTACAGGATTGTTTCTAGCGGTGCTGAACCCCTTTTCCACGTAAATCAGAACGATGGTATCCTGTATGTGAGCCGAAAGATCGACAGAGAAGAGGTGTGCGCGAAGAGCAGTACGTGTGTGATAAATGTTAAAACTGTGCTAGAAAATCCACTGGAGGTCCATTACGTAGGAGTAGATGTGCTAGATATAAATGACCATGCTCCAGTTTTTCCAGAGGAAAATAAAATACTGGAGATTTCAGAATCCGTTCTACCCGGAGCACGATTTCAGTTAAAACCTTCACGGGATCTAGACAGTGGTCAGTTTTCTGTGCAGCAGTATAAACTTAACCACAACGACCACTTCCGTTTGGAAGTGAGGGATAAAGGAGATGATGGTAAAATACCTATACTGGTTTTACAAAAAGCACTAGATAGGGAAGCAGCGCACAGTCACTCATTGGTGCTAACGGCACTAGATGGGGGGAAGCCACCAAAATCTGGAGACATGAACATTTTGGTAAATGTTTTGGATGTGAATGATAACACGCCCATTTTCTCAAAAGATCTTTATTCGGTTAAGCTCAATGAAAATGCCCCTGTAGGTACAGAAGTCATACAAGTGAATGCAACTGATCCAGATCACAGTCAGAACGGAGAGGTAGTTTACTCATTTGGCAACAGTGTGAGTAATAATGTGTTTAACCTTTTTGATATTGACCAGTCAACAGGAAAGATAACTGTAAAAGGTCTGCTAGATTATGAGCAAAAGGATAAATATGAGATTGAAATTCAGGCGTCAGATAGAGGTTTGGCTCCGTTAACTACGGAAAAGAGTGTAATTATTAAGATTGTTGATGTAAATGATAACGCACCGGAGATTGAGGTAACATCATTTTCAAGCTCAATCCCAGAAGATTCCAGACCTGGAACTACAGTAGCTATTATAAGTGTAAATGATTTGGACTCTGGAGTGAATGGAAAAGTCATTTGTTCATTAGGTGACGATGTTCCGTTTGCATTGTCACCATCTTTACAGGACAAAATGTATTCATTAGTGACCAAATCTCCTCTGGACAGAGAGAAACAGTCACAATATGAGTTGACAATAACGGCAAAAGACGCAGGTCAGCCTCCGTTATCATCTGAAAAGACAATAAGCGTTACGGTGTCAGATGTGAATGACAACAGTCCAGAGTTTTCACTCAGCCCATATACTTTCTATGTTACTGAGGGGAACAGTCCAGGAGCTTCGGTGTTTGCTGTTAAAGCCTCTGATCGTGATGAGAATGACAATGCGCGCATTTCCTATCATATTATCAGAGATGGAAGTGAAGATAATAAAGTCACTTCATTTCTAAACATAAACTCTGAAAATGGGGAAATTTTAGCGCTGAAAAGTTTTGACTTTGAAACAATGAAAACTTTCCAGTTCCAAGTTGTTGCCTCAGATTCTGGAACTCCGTCATTAAGCAACAACGTCACAGTCAACGTCTTCATTCTGGATCAGAACGACAACGCTCCAGTCATCCTGTATCCACTCAGCTCCAACGGCTCGACTAAAGGCGTGGAGGAGATTCCCCGAAACGTCAACGCAGGACACTTGGTGACTAAAGTCAGAGCCTATGACGCTGATATAGGATATAACGGTTGGTTGCTATTTTCACTGCAAGAAGTGACTGACCATAGTCTCTTTGCTTTGGACCGCTATACAGGACAGATCAGAACACTTCGCTCATTCACAGAGACAGACGAGGCTGAGCATAAACTGCTCATACTGGTCAAAGACAACGGCAACGTTTCTCTCTCAGCAACAGCTACTGTGATTGTCAAACTTGTGGAGCCCAAAGAGGCTTTTGCAGCTTCTGATGTTAAAAGTGCAGCAAAAGATGACGAGGACAGTAATGTGATATTTTACCTCATGATAACTTTGGGCGCAGTTTCTGTGCTTTTTCTCGTCAGCATCATCGTTCTGATTGCAATGCAGTGCTCCAAATCCACAGACTATACTTCTAAATATCTGCCAGAGACTAATTATGATGGGACACTGTGTCACAGCATCCAGTACAGATCAGGAGAGAAGCGGTACATGCTAGTTGGACCCAGAATGAGTATAGGATCTACTATAGTACCTGGAAGCCATGCAAATACTCTAGTGCTACCTGATCGGAGACGCACATCTGAAGAGGTAAGAAAGACTTTATTTAAACAGCTGTTTTGAGAGTAGTTCACATCTGTAGTTATCTGGAAACATCTAACGTTTTTCAGAATGTAATTATACTGTCTCCACTTAGAACCTTCTAATTAGCTAATGAGGAAAAGTGATTTTCAGATTCCTCTAAGCCTGTAAGTCAAAGTAAATAAAGATGCTCCTTTAGAATTACCTGGAAACAGCTGCAGTATTTTGACTTTCTTGCAATACACAACGAATTCGCACGGTGTCAGTGTGCTGGCAAAAGACAGACTGTATCTTGTCGTCATTGCATTAGGGTTCCACATTTTTATTATCTCCTCGGTTCCCTACAGACAGAATAAGTTGAATGGATGCTGCGATCGTTTTACAAATTTTCCGGATTTGTTACGTCTTTTGAAATAAGCATCTCATAGGTATGTGCGTGTTGGACTCTTTTCTTATGACACTGTGACTTACACCGCGAAGAGTTGGTTAATTTTGTTTTAATGATGGGACAAAGAGGATGCGACCGAACGTGGATGAAAGGACGGAGTGTTGTGTGCTTGATCGCTATGCTTCTGTGCGGTGTGGCATCGGCTCAATTAAGATATTCCATTTCTGAGGAAGTTGAAGAAGGAACTGTGGTTGGAAATGTAGCAAAAGATTTGGGATTAGAGAAAAGCACACTAAAAGGCAGGAAATACCGGATTGTAACTAGTGCCATAGATCCTCTTTTTAATGTGGATCAAAACGACGGGATCCTGTACGCGAGGAGAAAAATCGACCGGGAAGAGGTTTGCGAGCGGAGCAGTACTTGTACAATAAATTTGAAAACGGTGCTAGAAAACCCACTGGAAGTTCATTATGTTGCTATAGAAGTGGTGGATTTAAATGACCATTCTCCCACATTCCCTGAAAAAGAGACAACACTGGAGATTTTTGAGTCTGTGCTACCAGGCGTGCGAATTCCGCTGCAACCCGCACGAGATCCAGACAGTGGCCCCTTCTCTCTTCAGCAGTATAAACTTAGCTCTAATGACCACTTTCGTTTGGAAGTTAAAGACTCAGGAGACGACGGTAAAATACCTGTACTGATTGTTCAAAAATCTTTAGACAGAGAGACTGCAGGAAGCCACACGCTCATACTAACGGCCATGGACGGGGGTAAACCTCCGAAATCGGGTACTATGAATATTCTAGTCAGTGTTTTAGATGTAAATGATAATGGCCCCATTTTCTCTAAAGATGTTTACACAGTGATGCTTCATGAAAATGCTCCGGTAGATACAACAGTCATTCAGGTAAACGCAACAGATTTAGATGATGGACCCAACGGGGATGTGGTTTATTCGTTTAGCAATGGCGTGAATCGTAAATTCTTTAAGCTTTTTGATATTAATCAGAAAACAGGTGAGATCATTGTAAAAGGGTTAATAGACTATGAGGAGAGAGACAGATACGAAATTGAAATTCAGGCATCAGACAAAGGCCTGCCTCCAATGGCTACACAAAAAAGCGTGATTATTAAGATAGTTGATGTGAATGATAACGCACCTGATATAGAGGTTACATCATTTTCCAGCTCTATCCCAGAAGATTCCAGACCTGGAACTACAGTAGCGCTTATCAGTGTAAATGATTTGGACTCTGGAGTCAATGGAAAGGTTATTTGTAGTGTAATTGATGATGTCCCTTTTGTTTTATCACCATCTTTACAGGACAAAATGTATTCATTAGTAACCAAGACAACTCTAGACAGAGAGAAACAGTCACAATATATAATAACAGTAGTTGCAAAAGACTGTGGCCAACCATCGCTATCATCTGAAAACACAATAAGTGTTACGGTGTCCGATGTGAATGACAATAGTCCAGAGTTTTCACTCAGCCCATATACTTTCTATATTACTGAAGGGAACAGTCCAGGAGCTTCAGTGTTTTCTGTTAAAGCCTCTGATCGTGATGAGAATGACAATGCGCGCATTTCCTATCATATTATCAGAGATGGAAGTGAGGATAATAAAGTCACTTCATTTCTAAACATAAACTCTGAAAATGGGGAAATTTTAGCGCTGAAAAGTTTTGATTTTGAAACGCTGAAAACTTTTCAGTTCCAAGTTGTTGCCTCAGATTCTGGAACTCCGTCACTAAGTAACAATGTCACAGTCAACGTCTTCATCCTGGATCAGAACGACAATGCTCCAGTCATCCTGTATCCACTCAGCTCCAACGGTTCGGCTCAAGGCGTGGAGGAGATTCCCCGAAACGTCAACGCAGGACACTTGGTGACTAAAGTCAGAGCCTATGACGCTGATATAGGATATAACGGCTGGTTGCTCTTTTCACTGCAGGAAGTTACTGACCACAGTCTCTTTGCTTTGGACCGCTATACAGGACAGATCAGAACACTTCGCTCATTCACAGAGACAGACGAGGCTGAGCATAAACTACTCATACTGGTCAAAGACAACGGCAACGTTTCTCTCTCAGCAACAGCTACTGTGATTGTCAAACTTGTGGAGCCCAAAGAGGCTTTTGCAGCTTCTGATGTTAAAAGTGCAGCAAAAGATGATGAGGACAGTAACGTGATATTTTACCTCATGATAACTTTGGGCGCAGTTTCTGTACTTTTTCTCGTCAGCATCATCGTTCTGATTGCGATGCAGTGCTCCAAATCCACAGACTATACTTCTAAATATTTGCCAGAGACTAATTATGATGGGACACTGTGTCACAGCATCCAGTACAGATCGGGAGAGAAGCGGTACATGCTAGTTGGACCCAGAATGAGTATAGGATCTACCATAGTTCCGGGTAGCCATGCAAATACTCTAGTGCTTCCTGATAGGAGACGCACATCTGAAGAGGTAAGAAAGACTTTATTTAAACAGCTGTTTTGAGAGTAGTTCACAATTCTCAGACATTCCAAAAAAATCCTGACTCAACATATTTAGAGCTTGATTTCCGTTGATATAAATATGTTCAAAGTGCTGCGTTAAACTTTCTCTTTATCACAGCTGAATAGAAATAGAACATAAATTTGTAGTGTGTATTCATCACCCAAACTAGCTGTGTGTGTTAATGAGATCGTTGTTGTATGTGTTTGCTAACAAGTAACGTGGTGATCTGTTAAAATCATAAATTAAACTACAGTTAGTGTGCTGTGGTTTAATGTTAATTTTTATCCCTTTTGCCTTTGAAACTGAAAATATCTAATCAATCAGAAACAGACAACCTTTCGACTGAACATGAAAGATTTAATTTTAAAAATTCAAGAAAAAAATAATTGCTTTTCAGAACTAGAACACCTGAAACATTTCTTTGGTAGTTTTCCCACTTTAGAGGCCCCTGACAAAACTGTAGCAGATTTCAAGGAATTGCGGGGAACTGAATTGTATCACTGAAGTTACTGGGTGTTCTATATTTTCCAAATGAGGAAACCACAGTGATGACCTTTTAGAATGATGGGCGTGCTCAGAGCAAATTATGGCGCAATTTCTGACGTTTAAAAGTCATTATCGATAATGACACCGTGTTTTAATACATATAATGCTGTCTTATTGTCGTTGGATAGTTAAATCTATAACGCGCATGTTTATTTAATTCCCATAACATTTATGTGTGCTGAAAGTGTATCAGACTTTGTCGGTGTGCGTCTGCCTGTGGTCGGTAGTGTTGCTGTCCGTAGTGCTGAAAGTTGTTTCAGTTCTACAAGCCTTTTTATTAGAAATAATACAGAAATAACTCATATAGATTTCCAAAGAAGGAACCTTACAAATCATCGATAATATATCTTATTCTTAGCAGAACGCTGTTTTGTTTCCTGCAGTTGCCAAATAGTTTTGTTGCTTGAATTTAGTTGATTTTATTTCATTTCTTAGGTTCACGGTGCTGCAATAACGTTATATATCGCATGGTGTCGGTGTAATTACAAATGTTTTCGTCTTTTTGTCGTCACCAGCTGTTCCAGCCCTGTATTTTGGCATTTCGTGCAACGAGCTTAAATAAGAAATCAGCTGCTTGTCGTTCTCGGTGGTGTGCACAGATAGGTTTAATTTATGGAGAGCAGGTTAAAAAGGAACCCTGCTGCACTTTATTTGTAAACGACACAATAATTGATCCTGAAGTCGTAATTTTATTCTGCACATAATGGAACAAAGAGGACGGCGGACGTGGATCGAGCGATGGAGATGCATAGTCTATGCGGTGGCATTGGTGATGTTTGGGAGCGAAGCCTCGGCTCAGATCAGATATTCCATCTCTGAAGAGGTTAAAGAAGGAAGTGTTGTTGGAAACATTGCGAAAGACGCGGGGATTGATAAGGTTACGCTGAAGGAAAGAAAGTACCGCATTGTTGGCAGTTCAAAGGAACCCCTTTTTCATTTGAATCAAGACGACGGTGTTCTGTATGTGAGCAGGAAAGTGGACAGGGAAGAGATTTGCGAACGAAGACTCGATTGTGTAATAAACCTTAAAACAGTGCTAGAAAATCCTCTGGAAATCCATTATGTGACCGTAGAGGTGGTGGATGTAAACGACCACTCCCCCATCTTTCCAGAGAAAGAGAAACGACTTGAAATATTTGAATCGACGATACCGGGTGCAAGATTTCAGCTCCAACCTGCACGAGACCCAGACGGTAGCCAGTTCTCTGTTCACCAGTATAAACTGAGTCACAGTGATCACTTTCGTTTGGAGTTAAAAGATAGAGATGATGGTAAAATGCCATTTCTAGTTTTACAGAAGCAGTTAGATAGAGAGGCTGCGAGAGAGCACAAGCTTCTCCTTACCGCTATTGATGGGGGGAGACCGCCAAAGTCGGGAACAACGCAAATACTGATTGAGGTACTTGATGTTAACGACAATGCACCTGTTTTTACACAAGATGTATACTCTGCTATGCTGAATGAAAACGCATCCCCCGGCACGTTAGTCATACGGGTGAATGCCACAGATTTAGATGAAGGAGCAAACGGTAAAATTGTTTACTCTTTTGGTAAGGAAGTAGAAATCAAACTGCAAAAACTGTTTTATATAGACTCGAGCACGGGGGAAATTAAAGTCACTGGTGAAATTGATTACGAAGAAAATGAACGCTATGAAATTGATATAAGAGCGTCTGATGAGGGGACAATCCCTTTATCAACAGACAAAAGTGTGATAATAAAGGTAATCGACCTGAACGATAACCCACCCGAGATTGAAGTCACGTCATTTTCTAAGTCAGTTCCCGAAGACTGTAGGATTGGAACAACAGTAGCTTTGATCAGCGTGAATGATTTAGATTCAGGTCCCAGTGGGAAAGTCTCCTGTTTCATACCTGAGGATGTTCCATTTGCTATATCGCCATCCCTCCAAGATAATATGTACGCCATAGTGACCAAGTCACTGCTGGACAGAGAAGAAAGGTATTTTTATGAACTTACAGTTGTTGCAAAGGATGCTGGTGTTCCATCACTCTTAAGTGAAAAGACAATAACTGTGGGGATATCAGACGTGAACGACAACAGGCCTCAGTTTTCAGTCAGTCCTTACATATTTTACATCACTGAAAATAACGATTTAGGTGCACAATTATTTTCAGTAAAGGCGTCCGATTGTGATGATAGTGATAATGCGCGTATTTCATATCACGTTTATCGGGATAACAGCGAAGGCAGTATGGCATTGTTTTTAAATATTAATTCGGAAAGTGGAGATGTTACGGCGCTGAAAAGTTTTGACTTTGAAACGCTGAAAACTTTCCAGTTCCAAATTGTTGCCTCAGATTCTGGAACTCCGTCACTAAGCAACAATGTCACAGTCAACGTCTTCATCCTGGATCAGAACGA
>NW_024582597.1:90033-106816 GCF_018398535.1 Haplochromis burtoni | reverse complement strand
GGAGAGAAGCGGTACATGCTAGTTGGACCCAGAATGAGTATAGGATCTACCATAGTTCCGGGTAGCCATGCAAATACACTTGTGCTTCCAGATAGGAGACGCACATCTGAAGAGGTAAGAAAGGCTTTATTTTAACAGGTTTTTTTTTAGAGTAGTTCACAATTCTCAGACACTCCAACAAATACTGACTCTACATGTTTAGAGTTTGAATTCGGCTGATATAAATATGTTCAAAGTGCTACGTTAAACTTTCTCTTTATAACAGCTGAATAGAAATAGAACACAAATGTGTAGTGTATATTCATCACCCAAACTGAGTATGAGTATGAGTATAGGATCTACCATAGTTCCGGGTAGCCATGCAAATACACTAATGGTACCTGATCGGAGAAGGGCATCTGAAGAGTAACAATGTCTCTCTTAATTGGAATATCTCATGAAGTAAAATTAACATTAATATATTTTGGAGGTGCTTGAACGAGATGATTTTGTTCATGTTGAAATGATGTCGAGTGCACTTTTCCCGTGTTTTGCTTGACCCCTCGACACGAAGTTGAAGCTTTTAAACACTATTTTTATTTATCTGCATTGTAACGTCAGCTCACATGGTGTCACTGTTTGTGAAAATTAACGACTCCCGACTGTACGTCTTCTACGTCAGTAGTTTTGCGCTACAGTGTTTTCTCGACAGGGTGCACTTGTGCTTTGGGGGCAATGGCTTTAAATCTTTGATACCCTCGGAAACATTATGTTTCTGAATCCTGGAATATTTGGTTTTCATCAGTTCCAGTGTTTCGGTGTAAATTCATATTTCAATGTTTAACCGCCCTGTTCCTATTATTTTGCTTATTCTGTGAATTCGCCATGGCACGACGGGGATGCGGAGTACTGCTGGAGCGCCTGGTCGTCTTTATTGTTTCGTTGGCTCTCACTATGAATTCTTCTTCCGCACAGCTGCGATATTCTATTCCCGAAGAGCTAACGGTGGGTTCTGTTGTTGGAAATATCGCTAAAGATTTAGGGATGGATCACAGTGCTTTGCATGCTAGAGGATTTCGCATCGTTTCTGGATCGACTGAACCCCTGTTTCAACTCAACAGCAACGGCATAGTACACGTTAACAGAAAAATAGACCGAGAAGAGGTGTGTGAACGGATAACCACCTGTATTCTGAACATAAAAACTGTGCTGGAGAATCCCTTAGAGGTCCACTACGTCGGCATTGAGGTTTTAGATGTAAATGACCATTCTCCCACCTTCACGGACAACCAGACGCATTTAGAGATATCTGAATCTGCTTTACCTGGGGCGCGATTTCAGCTACAAGGCGCCCGTGATCCAGACAGCGACATGTTTTCTGTTCAACAATATAAGCTCAGTCAAAATGACCATTTTCGTTTGGAGGTTAAGGATAGAGAAGAGGATGGCAAAATTCCTGTTTTGTTTTTACACAAAGCGCTGGACAAAGAGGCTGCGCGAAGTCACAGATTGCTTCTGACAGCAGTTGATGGAGGAAAGCCCGCTAGATCAGGGACGATGGAAATTATTGTTAATGTTCTGGATGTAAATGATAATATGCCAGTTTTTGCCAGAGACTCATACACTGCTGTACTTGATGAAAATTCACCAATTGGCACAACTATCGTACAAGTAAATGCCACAGATTTAGATGATGGTTTAAATGGAGAGGTGGTTTATTCATTTGGGAATAATGTAAATAAGAAATTACGTCAACTTTTTGAAGTCGATAAGAATACAGGTGAAATTATTGTGAAAGGGCCCATAGACTATGAAGAAAAAGACCGATATCAAATTGATATTAAAGCTTCTGATAAAGGGCCAGTCCCTCTGGCAACAGAAAAAAGTGTTAAAATAACTATTGTGGACTTAAATGACAACACACCTGAAATTGAGGTGACATCCTTTTCAAGTGAAGTCCCTGAGGACTCCAAACCAGGAAGGACCGTAGCACTGATAAGTGTGAATGATAACGATTCAGGTGTAAATGGAAAGGTGATGTGTTCTGTAACTGAAGGTGTACCTTTCACATTAATGCCTTCATTACAAGAAAATATGTACTCTTTAGTCACCAAGTCAATGCTGGATAGAGAACAGCAACCCAAGTATGACATAAGAATTGTTGCAAAAGATGCTGGAAACCCGCCACTGTCATCTCACAGGATAATAAGTGTGATAATATCAGATGTGAATGACAACAGTCCAGAGTTTTCAACAAACCCATATATGTTTTATGTGACTGAAAACAATGCTGCTGGAGGATCTTTATTTTCTGTCAGCGCTCATGACTGTGATGAGGGTGATAACGCCCATATATCATATAATATTAGGAGGAATGCTGATGAAAAATTGACATCATTTCTAAGTATAAACCCTGAAAATGGAGAAATTGTGGCACTGAAAAGTTTTGATTTTGAAACAATGAAAACTTTCCAGTTCCAAGTTGTTGCCTCAGATTCTGGAACTCCATCACTAAGCAACAACGTCACAGTCAACGTCTTCATCCTGGATCAGAACGACAACGCTCCAGTCATCCTGTATCCACTCAGCTCCAACGGCTCTGCTCAAGGTGTAGAGGAGATTCCCCGAAATGTCAACGCAGGACACTTGGTGACTAAAGTCAGAGCCTTTGACGCTGATATAGGATATAACGGCTGGTTGCTTTTTTCACTGCAGGAAGTGACTGACCACAGTCTCTTTGCTTTGGACCGCTATACAGGACAGATCAGAACACTTCGCTCATTCACAGAGACAGACGAGGCTGAGCATAAACTGCTCATACTGGTCAAAGACAACGGCAACGTTTCTCTCTCAGCAACAGCTACTGTGATTGTCAAACTTGTGGAGCCCAAAGAGGCTTTTGCAGCTTCTGATGTTAAAAGTGCAGCAAAAGATGATGAGGACAGTAATGTGATATTTTATCTGATGATATCTTTGGGCGCAGTTTCTGTGCTTTTTCTCGTCAGTATCATCGTTCTGATTGCGATGCAGTGCTCCAAATCCACAGACTATACTTCTAAATATCTGCCAGAGACTAATTATGATGGGACACTGTGTCACAGCATCCAGTACAGATCAGGGGAGAAGCGGTACATGTTAGTTGGACCCAGAATGAGTATAGGATCTACTATAGTTCCGGGTAGCCATGCAAATACACTTGTGCTTCCAGATAGGAGACGCACATCTGAAGAGGTAAGAAAGACAATTTTATTTCTAGGCAGTTATGCTATAATTTTAATCAGAAATAAGAAGCTGATCCTACGAAATAATCTACTCAACAGGAACTGTCAAGAAGCATTAAAAAAATATTCACTGTGTGAAATAAGTAGGCTGTGTGTTGATAAAACGCCTTACATGTGGTTTTCTGGTTAGTTCTCACACAGTCCAAACTTCTAATTCATAAGCAAATTGAACTGTTGCTTCTATGCCGTGTCTATACCATAATATGGTGCTCTGCTTTTGAAGTTTAACATTATTTATAATACTAATATCACCCAAATATCCAGTCAGACACTTATTGTGGTTTGCATGTATTTATGTCTGAGTCTGAATGAAAAACTGAGCTTTGCGCTGTATACGCTTTTTTTTTTTTTTTTTCATCTTTAATTGCATCTATATATCCTTCCTGTCTATGAGGTTTCTTACATGGACTTAAAGCAACTGAATGACTGGCTATGAGATTTCTTGTGGTTTGTGGGTTTGTGCTTGCTTATGCTGTTGAGGTGATTCAATGGGCCATGAATGGCTGGAGCTAAGACAGAGAAGAGCAGAGAGTGCCTGAGGCGGGTGTGCAGTGCATCACAATGTGCAGCAAGTCAGGTGGGGTTGTTTCAGTAGGGATGTGAATTCATTCCAGGAGTGAAAAACAAGCAATATAATTTTACTATTTTTTTATTTGATTGGTTTGTTGTGCTTTGGAATTGAGAAATACTGATGTAGAAGACTGTATATTTAGCACACTGCACACAAGCTTCAGAGTGCATGATCCCCTTTGACTTACTGAAATAGGTCACATTCTATGACATGTGCGAAGGTCTGCAAGCTAGAGTCTGAGAGGTGATTCTCTATCGAATATTGTGTGTTGCCCATAGCAACACACTGGGAGATCCACCTCTCAGACTCTACTGGTTTCCACAGACTAGCATGCACTCAACGGTCTTAGCAACAGCAGTGGAAGAGGATGAACGAGGGAGGGATGGAGAAAGCAGTAGAGTAGGGGGAGGGGATGTGGCTTTTGTACAGCTCATCTATAGAAACCTCACAATATTTGATAAGAATTGGTTTATGTCTATATAAACTCGTGGATTATAATACCACATTCAGCACTGTAAATTAGGAAGAACATGCTGCAGATAGTAAAGGAATAGCAAAGGCAGGAATATTCTAGCTTTTAATTAGATATTTTATAGTATGGAGGATAATCTATTCACCCAAAAAACTGGGTCAACGTTAGATTCCCTACACAGGAAACTGACAGTAAAAAAACACATTTTAAATTATAAACATATATGTCTGTGCTGAAAACTGGTGCTGTATGAGAAGCTACTGAGCAGCATGTGAAATAAAGCAGCAAGCTAAAGCTTGAATACAGGAAGGTAAAGGATCGGTTCAGATTCAGAGTAAGAGAGGCTGGCCACACTTTCTCTGCTGTTCATCTGTCCAGATTTATTTAGCTCTGCTAGCAATAACTGCCCCTCTGAGCGTATGTGTGCATGAATGAATATTTTATATGCACGTGTCCATGCGTGAGTGTGAGAGGGATAGAAATCAGGCTTTGTGTGTGTGTTGCAGCACAGCAGCAATGCTAAGCTGTGCCTGGACAGCAGATGCCCAGAAAAGATGTGATTAAAAATGAGAGCATCTCATTAAAACTAATAAGTGCTTGGAAATGTCATTGCATCACAGACTGTGAGCTGATTGCAAGTCTTTTAAAGAATTATAGTGTATTTTTATTTATTTTATTCCTGCGCCATCATAGTTTGTTTTTTAATAGTTAGGAAAAAAACAGATGGTAAGAGGAGTGGATGAGCTGTAATTACTTTAATGCAAGCACATGGGATGCACCTTTGTTGTACAGTAAATAAACAATTTTTAATATGTATATTACTATTGCAAAAACAGATGAAAAAATGACTCCTGCATTTGAAACTTGCTGATCTTAATTTAGTTTGATGTAAGAAGACGTAAACTGTTTACAGTTTTCATTCTGTATGCTCTCCTCTGTGGGGGTGTGGCTGCTTGCTCCAGTGGCTTTGTCTGTTTGCTTGGCTGGCTCAGCAGATCTCTGCAACTGTGTTTGCATGCGGTATGTCTACACAAAATGTTATCTACAGTGCAGTTACCTAAGTATGTCTGTATACATTGCTTTTATTGAATAGGTGACAGCACGTTCCTCATTAAACTGCATTCATTGCAGTTTGGGAATGTTGTAAGAAGCCAATCATGTATAACAGTAGTGTGTAGTCATTTCAGCAACTTTCCTCCTATTTACCTTTCTTTTTGTGTCTTTTCTTCTAAAGTAACACATAAAATGCTGACAGCTAAACACACTCATATCATGCTTCACTCTACTTGCCTTTGCGTTTTAACTTATTCTGCACCTAATCTTCTGCACCTAATCCCTCTCTCAAATTTTATGAAAAATAACCTGCATTCTTTTTTTTTCACTGTCAATTTGCTGTAAGTTTTGTTTTCTGCTTTTATAGCAATGAGTGTTCCATCAGTATACTACTCCATGCAGTGCTCACTGTTCTGCCTCTGCTCTGAGGACTGCTTATCCTTCCTCTTTTTTTGCAGCTTCTCTCTCTCTCCCTCTCTCCCTCTCTCCCCTTTCATACTGATTTTGCTCTCAGTAGTTCCCTTCCCCCTTCCCACTCTTGGCCTCCTTTTCCCACTTCCTTGTTTCTGTTCTTCCTCTTCTCCTTCATATGGTGCACTTCTTTATTTCCCGGGTGATATTTGACTTGCTTTCTGCAATCTTTCTCTGGTTATGCCACATGCTCTTAAGCTGTGTGCTGCTGTGCCTCATGCCTGTAGGGTCATAGCAGTGGATGCTGAATGTGCTGTTGTATGTCAGTAGGGCACATTCTCCCTTATTGCTCCAGCTTTGTATGAAGACGCCGCCACTCACATTGAGGTCAGCAGCAGTGATGGTAATCTAATTTTGGACACATAGTGCAGTACAGCAAAAACAGCTACCATCATCATGTTCACACTTTACACATGCACACTTGTCCCCATAGATGCACATGCAATATCACATCACTGATATCACCTACTGTGTCTAATCCTCTTTATTCAAAGGCACTTTCACAGATAAACTGACTGGTGTGTGTGTGTGTGTGTGTGGGGGGGGGGGGTAGAAACTTAGTGAGTTTCCTTCCAAGTAAGCTTTCATGTTCTTTATTAACTTCCGACTTTTCTCAGATGCTGCTGTTGTGGAAAGTCCTACAGCACACAATTCTTTCTTAATAACAGCCTTTATTACAGAACGGCAAGGTGTGAGTCTTCACCAAGTGCCGTTACACTACTTGAGTGTTATACCCCAAAATGGAAAGGGGGGGACAAAACATGATCACAAATGTTTGTTTGTTCAGGAAATAAGAAGGCATGCACAATTTTAACTTTGCTAAAACTGAATTGTGAAGTTGAGTAATGATAAATGTATTTTATGTTTAGCAAAAACTTAGGTAACTGGAACTGTATTTAAAAATAATCAGGTTAACTTATGACAACTTCAGCCTTTTAAACTGATCAAATGCATCTAATATTTTTTGTTTAATTAGACTTTTCTTGAACTAGTGCACAAAACTCTGCAACAATACCTAAAATACAATACAAAAAATAACTTCCATGCTTGTTTATATTTTATGATGAGCATACTAAGTAGATTCACATTGTTATTGAACTTTTTTTTTCTTTCACTGGACATTGATTTTTATTTTTAAGGTGCAATCACTTACTGTTGATTGGAGATTTGCTTTTCACTGCAGAAAAACTGATGTGGCTCAGTGGAAGAATTCAAGCAACACATTGACTTTGACAGTCTGGTTTTTATTAGTGTTGAACTGAAGCACGTGATTTGTAGATGTTTCCAAACAAGTTGTCTGAGCTGCTATTTACTACGTATCTCTGCTATGAGTGCTTGTGTTCATATCTGTACTTCCTCTTAGTAAACATTTAGGCAATATGGTGCTGGTTAATCAGGAGATTAATGTCAATATCAACAAGCATTGCAGCAATGCATCTTTTAGTGTTCTTAGTAAATAATCTGTTTGTTGACCTCTGTGTGCTGCACTTTGAACACAGAGTGGCAGAGAAGGGCTGAACGAAGATGTGTTTTGTGTCAAGATGTTTTTATATCAAGTTAAACTCAATTATTTAACTTTACCTTTGAGTCTTGTATATTCAATTTTAAAATTTCCACTTCGTATGTTTAATGCATGACACTCACTGCAGTTTCAACCACATGAACCACTCGCACAGTACAGAAAATGCCCTTATTTGATTAAGCTCATTTAATAAACACAATAAATCAACTAGAAACATGACAAGAAGATGACCTGGATTTTTTCAGTTGCTTCTGGACAAACAGGGCAAAAATAGAAGTCAATGGGATAAAAATTTAATTGCAGGCTGCACTCACATCTGTGGGGCAACACTGCTTGGCATAGCTCCTTTAGCTCTTGTCATTTGCACTAGGACATGACTGATTTAGAGCCATGTGTAGCTTTAATGTCAGATGGCAAAAGCTAGGCAGTACTCGTCAGTATTTGGGTCAAACTTTCTTTAGTGTTGATAAAGATACAACTAGAATTTACCGGGTGTCCAGCAAAATTTGACACAGCAAATCATAAAGAATAATAGCAAAAAGAAAAAAAAAAAACCTACATAATTCCTGTCTTTTATTTTTACTGTTTGAAAAGGTCTGACCCTTTGCTATCTCTACCACTTGGTTATATAAGCCATCAGTTTCATTATCTCTCAGTCCATTGACTCATGAGTCCCATAGATTGGTCCTTGCTACTCTTATTTTAGAATCACTCTAGTGCAGCTGAATCAGTCCACGGAGGCCTTTCTCTGGAGCTTTAGCTGGGTCAACTTCTCTAAGCATTAAAAACATTGCACCAAAAAAAGTCATTTGCATACACTATCTCCATGTGTCCCTTTAACTCCTTGATGGATGATATGAGCCTTGCTTAGTGTACTGCATTGTGATGATTTGTTCACTGTCTTTATGTCAAGCTCTCTTTGCAATGCTTTACTTTCCTAACAATAGTCATATTAATAGTATCATAATGCTTAACAGTACTTAAGTCTAGACAAATATGTCTGCGTGTTGTAATGCAGAGTGATTGGTAGCTTTGTTAAGTGCATTGAGCCATGTGCAGTGTTTACAAGTTGTTGTTTTTCCTCTTTTTTTCTGAATCAACAGAGATAAGAACAGATGCTGGTCTGTGCTGCTCTTGTTTGGCATCAGTGCTCATGCAGCCAGAACATCTGCTGCTGTGCTTAGGTCATCATGCCATGCCCGGAGGATTGAACTGACTGATGGGTCAGGGCAAGGATACACGCAAGACAGCCAGCCATTAAGCAGAACACTAGTAAAGACACATATGGCTTAAAAACCACTTTTAATTTATCCTGTACCAAGACCTAAAAACAGCACAATGAAGTGTCCTGAGATCTAGATTTAGGAAATAGGAATTTAGTGAATTGTGAGAGAAAGCATGAATGAGTGAGGGAAATTCAGAGTCTGCTGTTTAGATGCTGGGTGTAGCCTTGCTAAGAGGATTGCCTTCTTATCCTTGCACTGCTCACTGCGGGGTAAATGGGGTAAATGAGGTATAGGGTCACAAATGACATATACTTGTCTAATTAATACCGTATTTGTTGCCACACATGGATGGAATCAAATGTTGGCCGTTAGAGGGATTGAGTCTGTAGCTGCAGGGTTCCTCTTCCCCGTGTGGCTATTCGGCCTGTCTAGTTCCCCTACTAAACATCTTGAGTGAAGTCAATGCCTTGTTTATTCTTATCTTTCTGAATGTTCCAGCCCAGCTTTCAATGTGCTAATGTGTTATTCAATGTAACCAAATCACAAGACTTTTTGTTCCTGCAATGTATATCTGGCAAAGCTCTGTTGCATGTCACACCCCTCTTTCACTCTAAATGTTCTCAATCTAATTTCTTTTAAAAGAAAAGCTCTACAAGGTTTAATACAACACAAACCACACATTATCCCGTTAAAATAGGTCTTATTAGTTATATTATTAAAACTTTTCCCAAAGAAAACCAATGGGACAAACTCAAACTAGATTGTTTATTATTTCTCTTAAAGGTTGAGACTTGAAGTTTCACATGATATGGAGGAATAGTATGTGCATGTATGCCGCAAACAAAAATACTATATATACTGTAGCATATACCGCACAGCCTGGGTGGGTACAGGTATATCATACATTAATCCATGGTATCTGAAAGGATGCACAGTGTGTGTGTTTGTGTTTATGTATGATCACATGACACTGATATGGTCATGCAGACACATGAGAAAGCCCATTTTAACAGTGATTAAAGCTACAGTGTAAAAAAGTCTCCTCGTATTCTCTGTGTTTTTAAAATGGACATTCAGCTCCTCCAGGTCATTTTTCTTAGTGTGTGATGCAGTGAGTTTTTCTGTTCAGGACGTGAGTCATCTCATCCCACATGTAGCTTTTCATTTTGCGAAGTTGGTCTGCTGGGTTTATTTCAGGATGAACCATCTGTCATAAAAAATGAATCAGGAATGTGGGCATTTAGGGTTGGTGCTAGTATTATTTTAACATGATATTAGAAAGATGATAGGCTATGACATTCCCTGTAGTCACACAGGCACACAGACAAACATACACACACACACACACACACAGACACACACACACACACACACACACACACACACACACACACACACACACAGAGCCGTATATAGGTATTTACATGTCTGTTCATTCCTAGACCTTTCTCTATTTCCCACAATCAAATCTAGTAGTGTATGAATAAAACAATGACACAAGGGTGTGGAAGATGATGATGCTGTGGCTCATACCACACGCTCTCCTCCCACTGACTGCTACCCCCCCCCTTTCCCCAATCTTTGTTCTCTTGATTACTACCCCACTTTTCTCAGCCTCATGTGCTTTCCTTCTCATCTTCATCTCTCCCTCATTTCCTTGCCATTTCTTGCTCGATTCTTCAATCAGTGTATTTGTCTTCATATTTCTTCATTTCATTTCTTAAACAAAGAATCTCTTCTCCTCCTCCTCCTACGCATCCTGATTTCTTTTTGCTGATACTCTTTCTTATGCCCTCTCCTGTCGCTTTGTGCAACTGCAGGCTTACAGAAAATGGCTGACACATTTTGTAAGCTTGTTTACTCTTTCTTTTGTTATCCCCCAGTTCTCTGTTTTTTTGCTCAGCCTGGTGTTCGTTTTGGTTTGACTTGGTTGCTAACTGCTATTACAAAGCTTAGTTGAAGCTATACAATCCTTCCTTGCCGCTGAAAACATAGGTGGCCTCTTTTCTCAACTCTACCTCCTCTTTCTCTATAAACTGGAGCTATGAGCTGAGTTTGTTAGAAAACCTTTTTCTCTCTCTTCCCTATGGCTGTAGTAGGGACACGTGAAGCATAGCCAAGTCTAGTGTTGTTTTTCAAAGCCAGAGGTCCTAGAGGAAAAATAATAATAATTTTGCCTGCATATGAATCCAAAGTAACATTTTTTCAGCTTGTTGCTGTTGACTTGAGTTAAATACTTCTTATACAGGAGGATGAAGGATGGGATTACATGAACAATGTTCTTAGAATTTGCATATTGCTATTCAATTTTGTTAGATTTAAGGTAAGGATGGGTATTTTGGTTAATGTTAGGGAATATTTTGGTCATCGCATTATTTCTTCGGTTTGTTCGCGGTCTGCATAAATAATCATTATGCTGTTCACAATTACTATTTTTCCTGTTTTCAGGAAACAATACATTTAACAATAATGTGTTTCATTTATTATTTTGTGGGTCATAAACCTACAGCTATCCCTTATTTGGGGGAAATGGCTATCAGAATTTATTAATTACATTTGTTTCATGCTTTTTCATGCTTGTTGCTATTTACATTTTATCAAAATGATTGGTATAAGTGTTGTGTTCAGTCAGACATTACCTTTCTCATTATTTTGTTTTTAGTCACAAAAGCATGTCACTCATTCAGAGACTATGAGCCTAAGGGCCTTTAAAACATTAATCTCACAAACTGAGCAACAGCAGCTGTACAAGGGCTAGTGCAATAAATTTCTTATTTATATTATATTATAATTGCAGTACCACATAATTGAGACCTACCATTAGTTTCAAAAAGACTGTTACTGTGTACCTCTGCTTCAATGCTGATAGTGTGTCAAATTACGTTAAGGCTTGATTTTATAGTAGATAGTGAGATCAGGTAGAAAGGGATTTAGCAAACAGATGAACTCAGTCTTTTATGCAGACCAAAACTCACAGTAGATACTGGGCCAGATAATCTATGCATCGCATTACAGATAATGAAGTGAGAATCTGCTTAATGGGAATGAGGGGAGCAAAGTTGTGCAGAGACAAAAAAAAAAAAACGTGATACCAACATAACAAAATGTGTTTATTTTGCTTGTTAACAGACTGCTATAAATGAGGTGCTCATGATAAGGCTGGAGTGTAATTTCTCCCTAAGCCCTTTACTGCCCGATTTTTGTCACTTTGCTTTGTCCTAGAGCAGATAACTAAAGTAATGAATTATAGTGATAATGCTTCTAATAGAATAATGATAGAAATAGACAGAAAGTGTGAAATGGCATAAAAATACTCAGTACTTTGTAAGCAGTATATTAGAAACAATCCAGTGTAAACCTGCAACACATGACCTTTGTGAAAGCATCGTGTTAGATCTCAACGCATTATATAAAAAGCTGTACTTTTGGCAGTTTGTCATGCCAAATGTTTAAAAGTGCCAAAATATTGCTGCTGTTCCTTTAGGTGTTTTCAAAAGAGAATTCCTATCCAAGCATTTTTTCATCTGCTATAACTGTCACTATCCCCATTTGTGTTGGATTAGGGCTTCTGTAAAGTATGTAAAGTAATAATTCTACTATGTTGGTCCTCCAATATGATTAGGTGGAATCATCTTAACGATGCCATGAAGAGCAGCTTTGAAAGACAGCAGCGCATAAAATAACCTAGGATTTCACTCAGCTTTAAACTTCAGGCTAATGGCTAGACAGCATTATTATTATTATTATTATTATTATTATTATTATTATTATTATTATTATTATTAGTAGTAGTAGTAGTAGTAGTAGTAGTAGTAGTAGTAGTAGTAGTAGTAGTATTAGTATTATTATTATTCATGCATCCATTCTCTTCCGCTTATCCTTGTCAGGGCTGTGGGGGGCTGGAGCCCATCCCAACTACCATAGGGGGAGAGGCAGGGTACACACTGGACAGGTCACCAATCTGTCGCAGGGCTAACACATAGAGATAGACAACCATTCCCACTCACATTCACACCTTTCGGCAATTTAGAATTACCAGTTATGTAATTCTAGCTGTCAGTAGCTGACATCCCCATCTAACCCAACCTCACTAACTGCATGTCTTTGGACGGTGGGAGGAAGCCGGAGTAGCCAGAGAGAACCAGCACAAACACAGGAAGAATATTCAAACTTCAGACAGAAAGGCCCTGGCCAGGTGGTGGAATAAAACTCAGACCTTCTTGCTGTGAGGCAACAGTGCTAATCACCATGCCACCATGCTGCCACCATGTTGTTTTCTTTAATTTGTTATGCATTTGCTTTGTCCTTGACTTTAAACTTTGCATGCTTATACCCACTTAAAAAGATCTGTCCCATTAAATTACTTTTTAAAGCTGCATATATTGTATGCTAAACATATGGTATGAGAGGACTGTGAATTCAACTTTACAGTCTGTAAGAAGCTGTAGTTTGTGTTGCTGTTGGATTGTGCTGAACAATACAGAGGCATGTTGTTGATATTTAATCTGACAAAAAGGGCCTGACATATTAAAAAAACAATAGCCACATATATAAAAAAACACAGCTTCAAAAAGGCAACTGAATTGAGTAACACTAAAGCAGAATGCCATAACAATAATGAAGGTGGCATTTATGTCAGCAGTCATGTATCAGTGAGTCTTAGACAGAAAACATGTGGGGAAACATTAAACTAGCAAGTGGCAATAGGTTTTTTCTTCCCTCACTGTTTAACACTCCTCAGCCAAAAACACACATGCATGCAAACTAACATGAACACTCAAACAATATGTGACACTTAGAGCAGATCATTTATATCCCTATCATCACACCTTAAGAAGGAACATTATTTTTGCTGCTGCACAAGTAGATGTTTAAGTTTTGATGTTAATGAGAGTGGAAATTGGTGTTTGTTATTCTCGGTAAACGGAAGTATGCTTAAACGATTTGTAGGCAAGTTATTATTTTTATAAATAGTTATCTTCATTTCTGTGGAAACTGGAGCAACCTCACAGAACCATCTCAGTCATTTCTCAGTGTCAGATTCTCTGCAGGCCAGCGCTCTCCTCTATAATTCATTCTTTTTTTATGCTCTTCCACCGAAGCTCTGCCCTTCGAATGCGCCTCTGAATGATGCATGTTTCATGCTGCATGGCTATTAAGAACGTAAAAATAGATATTACACAAAGCTGAAATGGTGTGCAGGTGTAATGTGTGTGTAAAATATATATGACACATTTAAGTATGGATAAATTATGCCTTGCAGCTCTTTGTGTGTAAATTGTGTACAGTAGAAATGTCCGATGCTTGCCATATATTCTGCATAATCTTTACTTGTTTTGATTTGTAAATGATAGAAGAATTTCTCTGTTTTCTTCTCCCTTTTCTTTGTTTTGATATGTATCAGGCTGGATGAGATTGTGCAGGTATTGTTAGACTCAGTAGCTGACATCGGCATCTTCTTTCCCATCTGGGACAGTTGACATTTTAATTTCCGCAGGCAGAGGAAATGTGTAGTAGACACACAGCCTGTTAGTGTATCTTTAGCACTGATACAATTTTGGAAGTGTGTGACGGTGCTAATCTAATTTAAGGCTTTATATCTTTGCCTGCCTCTGATATCAGTCTATGTCTGTCTATGGATATGGAAACTGCAATGGAGAACAAAGAGAGTGATTTTTTAAAAGGCTCCCCCTTGTGGCAACAAGTGGATATTACCAGCCTGTCTAAATATCAATGCATTCAATTATTTAACGTGTTACCACTCTGCATGTGGTAGTATATTGAATGCTATTTTTTACTGAGTTTCTCATGCAGTATTGATCTGCAGATAGCAGGTCTGTCCCCAATTTCCAGCCATACCAAAAGCAGTACACTGACCTATTCCCCAGTGAACTGTTTGATTGACAAATCTAGGTTATCCATGCATATAAAGCTAGATTTATTCTTAATCCCACTGAGAATTGTTTGAGTCAAGCTATTTCAGTGTGTGAGTGAGGGAGAAAAAAAGAAAAGAGGAGAAGATGACAGAGACAGACTGTACCAGATGCTTTCTGTGCTCTATGTTACACTCCATGGTTGAATTTAATGTATCACTGTGGACAGTGTGAAACAAAATATGATTTTTAATCAAACACAATCCTTTTTTTTTTAGTTTATATGGTTGTGTTTAAATGCCTTGTCCTTGTCTTACGTACTGACTGTTCATAAAGAAGGGTGTGGTGGAGGTAGAGGGGGAGGCAGGGTGGGGCATAGACAGGGGCTGCATCTGCGTCACCATGGGTACCAGAAGGGAGATAGTAAATCAATTCTGGGTGCTTTCTATAACACTGCCTTTGTTGCTAGGCACAATACTGAGCCAATCACTGTCCATTTCAGCCACAGTGACCAATCAGATTTCTGTGCTACCTTTGCTGTTACCAAAGCCTGTTGAAGCTCCTGTTTATTGACAGCTTTGATTGATGCTCTGTTTTTGCAAAGTAATCCATGGCTGTTTTTCTGCTTGCACAACCAGTTGCTGAATTACACATTTTAAAATTTGAGTCACAATGCTGAACTATATGTGAATGGAATTCATGCTGTCTCTCATACCTTTTATATTTCTCACTCTCACACCTCTCTCACACAAACCACACAAACCACACAGAGCCTGATCAGCCCTTCATGTATTTGAACTCCAGACTGCAATGTTGCCATTCATGCTGTGCAGATGCTTGTTACTAATTAGATACAGTATCACAGATTCAATAACACATCGTCTTTGATCAGCCCTGCTCTGCACATTAGTGATCATTTCCTAACTGATCAAACTTATGGAGGTTCTTACACTAAATGAAAACATTGCTAGTGTAAATAAATTGTTGAATACATTAAAACATAAAATGAAGAGTGAAGGTTTTTTTTACATTTTAAAGCAAAATACACTATATGGAAAATGTTTTCTAAATACTAAATAGTATATGGGATCCTTAATCCTTAGGGATTAATAAAGTATGATGATTATGATTATGATTATGTTTAATATTTACTTAGTTGATAGGTCACTATACTGTTTTATTTCCCCAGCAAGTCTGTGATAAATCATGACACACAATAATCACACTGTAGCAGTGGCAGGATGTTGCTCCTGTATGTTGTTTTACAGTAGAGTAACTAATTATGTGATTTTTGGGCATTGTGCCATTGTTTTCCAAATGAGTGAACACTGTGTTCTATTGTGTTGGTGTGCCTCTCAGGGCTGTGTGCATGCGTATGTTTGGGCTTGCTCCATATTGCTGTGTCCCGGTTTTGATCTTGCTCATGTTTCCGCGGACCCGCCCCTGTCCTACTTAGTCCAGAAACCAGTGAAGGCAGGCACAGATTTGGAAATAAATGATTAAGTGGTAGTTGGTTTTAAAACTAGGAGTGATTCATCTTTTCTTGCATCCTTCCTCTCTTTATTATATTAGTCATAGATTATTTCACAAATTGTGTAAGTAGGTAAACAGCTGATTGCATGCCCAGCTTTCCAGTACATAGATGTTATTACAGTTATGCTGATATGCACATAATTGTATGCACAGTTCTCTAGTAAGTGGATATTATTCTATATAGTGAATTTACATCTGCATATGTCAGAGCTAAAATGCATATAAGATCATTGAAAAGTAATTTTTCCATTATTGTATTATATTACTCTATTGCAATAGTCAAGTGCTGGATAATTCATATCACACCTGCTTTTCTGACAATAAGCAGACACTGCATATTAAATGGGCCCAGTGCATAAAGTGCACAAAGTGAAAAGGATTTCAAAAGTAAAAAGCATAATATAGTAGTACGTATACACAAGGAGTAGGTTGCCCTCTTGTGTCATGATGAGATACATGCCACATAAAACCCCCACTATGACATTAGTATCTCATCATATGAAAAGGATGTAATGTGCAAATGGCAGGAGGGACTATGTGTGTGTGTTTGAGGTCTCCAGAGGCCTGGCACCAAGAAGGTAGGATGTGCATGGCTGAATGCAAAGGTCAGGCTCTCTGAGGGTTTGTGGGGGGTGGAAAGAGAAGCAGAAACTGCTGTAAAAGTGCTGTGACAGTGAATGTGCCGCTGCAGTGCTACATTACCAATTACAACTGCAGCCCTGCACAGTCTGGTGAGGTATGCGCAAGAGTATGGTTTGTGTGTGCTTGAGTGAGTTTGTGTGTGTGTGTGTGTGTGTGTGTG
>NW_024582597.1:87274-90013 GCF_018398535.1 Haplochromis burtoni | reverse complement strand
AAGCAGATAAAATGTGGAAGTAGATATGAAATCTAATTTGTCATTTTTGTGCTATCTGACGCATTCTGAAAGCTAAACACACAGGCTACTGCATTAGTGTGTGTGTTCACATATGCGCCCAAGATGGCGTTGCTATGGAGATGAGAGCTGTGCAGAGGGAGAGAGGAAAAGTGGGGGTAGGACTCGCCTAGAAGCATGTTTAGATCACACCCTTCCCCTATTTACTCACGCACACAGATCAACAGTACAGTATACATCCTTAGGACACACACACACTTACTCATAAACACGCACACAAAACCGATGGCTGTGTGAAGGCATGAGATGATTACATGCAGACAATATAGAAGCTAATGTGGTGGCTGTACTGTATGTGGTAGTATCCCTTTAATAATGCAGTGAACACACCTAAAGCAGTGCTGCTGACTGCTTCCGCCCCTGCAACCCCCTCCCTTCACCTACCTCTCACTGCTTTATCTGACCCTTTCATCACACTGCCAGTGGTGATTCTAGTTTCACCTCTAACATTATCGTGTTATGGGCAAACAACAGACAGAGAAGAAGGTTAAGTACATGTGTACTTAACCACTAGACTTATTTTTAACAGCTCTCATATTTTAGGAAGCAAATAATGTAAATTTTTCTATACAACAGTTTAATCACTATTAATTATTCAGAAGTTTCAATTATTATACCCAGAGGAAGAATGACTTTTATCAATGCATGCATGCATCGGTTTTTAAAAACAAACGCACACCTCTCTCGCCTATGGGGTGCCACAGCATTCTGTCTTGGGACCGTTACTGTTTCTGTTGTATTTAGTCCCTCTTCTTCAACTTCTTAGCTCTTTTCCGAATATTTCGTATCATTGTAATGCAGATGATATTCAGCTTTATATCTCTTTTAGGCCACCTGATGTTTCTAAGCTTCAAATCTTGCAGTCCTGCTTAGATTCCAGCAGAGATTAGATGGCTGATAATTATCTTCAACTAAATGCTGATAAAACTGAAGTCATTGTCTTTGCTCCTGAGAAATTTGTTCCCCTCGTGGTTAAAATCTAGGCCCTCTTGCTTCTTATATTAAACCCTCCATTGGGAACCAGCTCTGACGCTGCACACACACGTTAAATGTTTGGTTCGCTCTTGTTTTTACCATTTAAGAAATATTGCTAAGCTTAGTCCCATTGTGTCATGCTTCGAATTGGAAATGATTATTTATGCTTTTGTTTCATCTCGTTTAGATTATTGTAATTCCTTGTTTACTTGCTTAAGTAATGCCTTCCTGGAATGACTGCAGGGTGTTCAAAATGCTGCTGCTAGGCTTCTGACAAAGTATCCCAAATGCTCCCATGCCACTCCCCTGCTGATTCAACTGCAATGGCTCCCTGTCAAGTTCAGGGTCCATTTAAAGATTATAATCATGACCTATAGGAACCTGCACGGTGTAGCTCCAACTTACATCAGTGATCTTCTTCTTCGTTATCGCCCCAGCTGGTCCCTGAGGTCTTGTGACCAGGGCTTGTTGGTTGTCCAGCATACACGGTTAAAAACAAAAGGTGACAGAGTATCAGTGGCGACCAGACTCTGGAACTCACTCCCTTTGAGTTTGAGAACTGTGGACTCAGTCATTTCTTTTAAAAAGCAGTTAAAAACTTATCTGTTTAAACTTGCTTTTGGTTGATTTTGTTTGTTTGAGGTTGGTCTAGGTGTATAGGTGTTAAAAATCAATTGTTATTTTTGCATTACTGTTTAAACAACTATGTTTTGATGAACTAAACATTCTGCATGTTTCCCTAATTAACTGTATCACCGGATAAAGAGGTGTGGATGGCCTTATGGATATGCTCAGTAACCCACCACTAATTCCGGGGTGTATTCAGAGCTGCTGGCTAATATACTGTGTTTCATCTATGTGGAACTAGGTTTTCCATAATTACAGAAACCATGGATTTGTTTCTTTTAAAAATGTATTGTTTGTTTAGAATAAGAAAAAATAGTGTTCATCCTCTCACTGGGCAGCAAAGAATACCAAGTGTGAAATTTATGGTACATTCATATGTGTTTCATGGTGACTTTAGGAGAATGATAATCCAGACTGAAGTCCTGTAAAGTCGAAGTAGTGTAGTCTGGCCCTAAAATAAACCATGAATAATTGAATTTCATAACGGGTTGCATAATTGCGATGGTGGAAATGTATGCATTTGCTTGTGTATGCTAATAAACCACAAGAGCACTATACTCTATCTTCTATACTTTACCTACTGTTTTCTATTACATGCATTAGGAAAATGAACACACAGATCATCCTATGTGAGCCATTATTATTATTAATATTGTCTGTGGGGGCTGACAGATGATTGTAGTTGTGGGATAATATTTTCAAATCAAATCGTGTTTTCTGAGTAATGGAAATAGGGCAGGAGTTTCTGAATCTAGGGCTTAATCATGGGATTACAAACAAGCTCATGACTACAGTCTCTGTGGAAATGTGGAGTAATACTAAAATGCACCAAAAATACAACACGAGAAGCAGACACCCCCTCCTGTGCTCATATGTGCAGAAGAATAACTAGGTACGATTAAATATATTTATTGCCTAAAAGGCTGAAAGAGAAAATTTCATTAAAAGATAAATAAAGAAGCCATTGATGTGGGTGCAGAAGAAGAAACTGTACTATTTTTTATGGTTTAGGGAGGGTTTTTGTTTGTTTGTTTTTTTACTGTTTTTGTTTGTTTGTTT
>NW_024582597.1:82053-87254 GCF_018398535.1 Haplochromis burtoni | reverse complement strand
TTGTTTGTTTGTTTGTTTGTTTGTTTGTTTGTTTGTTTGTTTGTTTGTTTGTTTGTTTGTTTGTTTGTTTGTTTGTTTGTTTGTTTGTTTTTACACACTCTTAGGGGAAAAATACATACAAATTTGTAGACATGATAAAACTTGTGGTGCAATTCACACATTGCTATATAAGCATGGCTGAATGCTAAAAATTTCAGGCAGCCTCCAACTTTTTATCCGTTTATTAAGCTCACATTAGTAGTTAATAGAATCTACAAATAACTCTTAAATTGAATGGAACAAAGAGGTTTAGTGGAAAAAGGTAGAGTAACGTGGGATATGATGTATTTGATACTATCACTTTCTACAAGGACACTCATTCAGGTGTTGTCCATGGTGCAGAGAAGAGTTGTTCCGATTTCTGATGTTAAGCTTTTCAGATACCTTTGGTGTGACCTGATGGCTGCAGGAGAAGCAACTGTTTTCACTGGCCTCTGCATTGCGCTCTTTTCACCACGTGGCGTCGCTGTTGGTCCATTAGTTACAGCCCTGCTCTTTAATAGAACTTGGCCCCTCCCGTTTACAAGCGATATGAACGATTTCTGTCTTTGTTATAAGACTCAAACGACGGTGGAACAAACAGAGTACTACAGTCAAAAAGCTCCCTGATCGTCCATTCTTTCCTAAATATCTGAATGCCACTGGAGCTCAAATTTATGCTTTGTTCATATTGAACAGAGATGTCGCCCTTTAAATTGAGCTATTTTGGGATGTATTTGTGCCTTTTTCTACTGGATGTTTACTGGCAGACTGTGGCTGGGCAGCTCTCCTATTCAATCTCAGAGGAGGTAAACCCGGGGACTCCTGTTGGGAATATCGCTAAGGATCTAAACCTGAATTCACAAGAGTTGGAATCTCGAATGTTTCAAATCGTTACTGGATCAAAGAGAAAATTTTTCGAGGTAAATCTAAAGACTGGTGTTCTGTATGTCAGTGAGAGAATAGACAGAGAGGAGCTCTGCTCGGAGGAACTAAAATGTCCAGTAAGTGTAGAAGCCGTAATAAATAACCCATTGAAGCTTTATCGTATTGATGTAGAGATCTTAGATGTAAACGACAATGCTCCTTTGTTTACAACCAAACTGCAAAATTTATATATTGCAGAGAGCACATTGCCTGGAGTGAAATTTGAATTATCCGAAGCAACTGATGCGGATATGGGGAAAAACGGAGTAAGCACTTACAAATTAAGCCAAAATGAAAATTTTTCGTTGGCCGTGCACAAAGCAGGTGACCGTGTGTCTGCTGAGTTGGTGCTGCAGAAAGCCTTAGACCGAGAAAAGCAGGCAGTCATCACTATGACACTGACAGCTGTAGATGGAGGGACCCCACCGAAATCCGGCACCTCGCAACTCGTTATTAATGTATTAGACATTAATGATAATATTCCGATCTTTAGTGAATCCTTGTATAAAACAAAAATTCCAGAAAACATTCCACTGGGGTTAAAGGTAATCACAGTGAACGCCACTGATGCAGATGAGGGTTTAAACAGTGAGATTGTATATTCGCTGAGAAGCAAAGACCAAGATCACGTACTTGATGTATTTGAAATTGAACCTCAGACTGGTGTCATTAAGGTCAAAGGGAAAATAGACTTTGAAGAGAGGAGGGCTTTTGAGGTACGTGTTGTGGCCAGTGATAAAGGGCATCCTCCGATGTCCGCTCACTGTAAAGTGCTGGTAGAAGTGGTGGACTTAAATGATAATGCTCCTGAGATCACGGTGACGTCATTACATAGGAAGGTAAAAGAGGATGCTCCTGTAGGCACCGCAGTTGCACTTGTATCTGTCCTCGATAAAGACGGTGGAAAAAACGGTGATGTGGAGATCCAAATTAAAAACAAAGCGCCATTCAAACTCGAAACTAACTACAAAAATTATTATTCGCTGTTAGTTGATGGACCTCTAGACAGGGAGAAATTCTCTATTTACAATGTCAATATAATCGCTAATGACAAAGGGATTCCACCACTTACCAGCACAAGTGTAGTTTCCATACACGTTTCTGATGTCAATGATAATGCACCTCTGTTCACGGAGGCCGTAATTAATGTTTATGTGAATGAGAACAGTCCAGTGGGAGCAGTCATTAAAAGAGTGACTGCAACTGATGCAGACATAGACCAAAATAGCCAAATCAGCTATTCATTGTTAAAAATTGGCAATAACCAGCTGCTGTTATCTACAATGATTAATATCAACTCGGAGACAGGAGATATAATCAGCCTGCAGTCTTTTAACTATGAGGAGTTAAAAACATTCCAGTTTAAAGTTCAGGCCACAGATTCTGGTGTTCCTCCGCTCAGCAGCAACGTCACTGTCAACGTTTTAATCCTCGATCAAAATGACAACAGTCCTACGATTCTCGCGCCATATTCTGAGCACGGCTCCGTTAACAGTGAGAGCATCCCCTACTCTGCTGAAGCGGGATACTTTGTGGCAAAGATCAGGGCTGTAGACGCAGACTCTGGATACAATGCGCTGCTTTCTTATCACCTGTCTGAGCCCAAAGGAAACAACTTGTTCAGGATCGGAACCAGCACCGGGGAGATCAGGACTAAGAGGAGATTGAGTGACAATGACCTTAAAACTCACCCCTTGGTGGTCTTGGTCTCTGATAACGGAGAACCCTCCCTGTCAGCTACTGTGTCTATTGATGTGGTGGTGGTTGAAAGCACGGCTGAAATCCAGACTCAGTTCAGACATGTGCCTGTAAAGGAGGACAGCTTCTCGGATTTGAACCTGTATCTGCTGATCGCCATTGTGTCGGTGTCCGTCATCTTTCTGCTCAGCCTCATCACTTTAATAGCAGTCAGATGCCACAGGACAGACGGCACTTTCAGCAGGTACAGCGCCCCCATGATCACCACCCACCCTGACGGGAGCTGGTCTTACTCTAAAGCTACTCAGCAGTATGACGTATGTTTCAGCTCAGACACGCTCAAGAGTGACGTAGTGGTTTTCCCCGCCTCGTTTCCACCAGTAGATGCAGAACTGATCAGTATTAACGAAGGAGACACTTTTACCAGGACTCAGACTTTACCTACCAAAGAAAAGGTGAGTCCATGAAATTTTAAAATACTTGCATATTGTCATTCCTCGTCATTGCAGATTAAACGGTACCATTTTTTCTTATCTTAGCATGGTGTATCTTCTGATTTAAACTAGATTCCAAATATATATATGCTTCAGCTTTAAAATGTTTAGCTGTGCCAATTTAATAATATCCATCATTTGGACAGCAGTGCGTTCATGTAGCTGTCCATGGTGCTGGTGTAGGCATTCTAGTATATATAAAAATGTGATCTGAAGGCCGCAATAATTATAATAATAATTAAGTCACATTTCTGATATGTGCATTGCTCTTTGTCTCTGGTTACTCAAAGGATAGACAGATAGCACATTAAGCTGATATACGCCTTGACAGTTGTATTATTCATATTTGCTCATATTTTCATGTTTTGTGAAAAGGAGATAAGGCAAGTTTTAATTCAATTTGGTTTATATATATGCTACACCTGTCTTTAAATAAATATATAAGGGAGCTTGACATTATTTGCCATTACCAGATTGGCATCTTGATGCATTTATCTTGAAGGCTTAAACGAACTTATGAGATTGTTTTGTGATAATGTAGTATTTTTAAATGACCACATGGGGACATTGTAGACCATCACATTTTCATAGTGCTCTTGGTTGTTCGAAGCTCCTCCTAGATTTAGATGATGGTGACGATGATGCTTTGCAGGGCTTTGTTACAAGAGGGGCAGTATGAGAATACATTGTGCGATCATCGCTTTGTCCTTTACTTCTTATATACACGGAAATCTGGATTCTGCCACTCTAATTTCACCTTGAAGACCACGATCCATATGCTGTGCTCGCACATGATAGAAAATGTCGACAGGGAGGATACGCAGTTCTTTTGGGATTTATGTAGTCGTTGTTCTTTTGGATTGCTGCTGGCAAGTGGTGACTGGGCAGCTCTCTTACTCTGTATCAGAGGAGGTAAACCCGGGGACTACTGTGGGAAATCTCGCTAAAGATCTAAATCTTAACGTGCATGACTTGAGGACGCGTATGTTTCAGATTGTGAGCGGATCACAGAGAAATTATTTCGATATAAATTTGAAAACGGGTAGTCTCTATGTCAGTGAAAGAATCGACCGTGAGGAGCTTTGCGCAAAAGCTGCAATATGTACTGTTAGCGTAGAGGCCGTGATCAACAATCCACTGAAGCTTTATCGTTTAGATGTAAATGTAGTCGATATTAATGATAATGTGCCACATTTTCCTGAGAATTTGCAGTATCTTAATATTGCGGAAAGTACTGTGCCAGGGGGGAAATTTGGATTTATAGGGGCATCGGATCTCGACGTTGGAAAGAATGACGTTAGTTCATACAAGTTGAGTCCAAATGATCACTTTTCTTTAGAGGTCCACAAAGGAAGGGATAGTGTGTCTGCCGAGCTGGTGCTACAGAAAGCTCTAGACCGAGAAACACAACCTACTGTTAATCTTACAGTGACTGCTATCGACAGCGGAAACCCACCCAAGTCAGGAACATTGCAAATTATTATAAATGTCTTAGACATTAATGACAACGCTCCGGTTTTCAGTAGCGCTTTGTATAAAACACAGATTCATGAAAATCTACCAATGGGTAAAACAATTATATTTTTAAATGCAACAGACGCAGATGACGGATTAAATGCTGAAACTGAATATTCTTTTAGAAGTAAAGGTCAGGATCATGTTTTAAATGTATTTCAAATAGACTCTAAAACGGGAGCGATTTCAATTAAAGGTCAAATCGATTACGAAGAAAATCATGCATTTGAGATTCATGCTGAGGCCACTGACAAAGGCCAGCCTCCGATGTCTGCTCATTGTAAAGTGTTGGTAGAAGTGCTGGATCTAAATGACAACGCTCCTGAGATCAAGGTAACGTCACTACTAAATACAGTGAACGAAGACGCGGAACTAGGTGCAGCCATTGCACTTGTCTCGGTTTTGGATAAAGATGGTGGGAATAACGGGGCAGTAAAAGCTGTGATTGCAAATGAGACTCCATTTAAACTGGACACAAACTATAGAAATTATTACTCTTTAGTGGTTACTGGTCCGCTTGACAGAGAAACTACAGACGAGTACAATGTT
>NW_024582597.1:78537-80905 GCF_018398535.1 Haplochromis burtoni | reverse complement strand
TTTTTTTAAGTGGAATATGTTAGTACTAACTTCACAAACTATTTAAAGATGTGATTTTTCTTTATCGGTTTGGAGTTGAGTTGAAATGTACAGCTGTTAATAAGCCAAAATAAACAAAGTTCATGAACCTTTCAAGTTTAGACAGAACGTTATTGTCGCTATCCGTGGTGCTGAAATCAGAAAGGTGCAAGTTGCCGGTCATTTGGAGGGTGCATCAGGGGACTTAATTGGGGCACGGTCGACAAAGACAAGTGTTTTCCCTGGAAATTTGACATACAATTCATGCTAGATCTTTTTACTTAGTGGAGAATGGTGTAAAGTTTGTTTTATCACATTTAGCAAGGTTATTCGACCGCTTATTCAATCACCTTCGCTCTCATACTTTTAGAAATTAGGAAAATGTGTTTATTTTATGTCATAATAGTAGTAAGTTCTTGCTGTATCTTTCTGGTGTCGAAATATTTTCAATAAGGTCTGTCAATTCTAACTCGTGTACTTTTAGACGGGGTATCACCAAGAGGAAAGTTATGATTTTTTTTCTTTGTTAACTGAGAAATAATCAGAATGGGAACAGGAAAAAAAATCCTTTGAAATGCACCATAACATATAAGTTAACAGGGTTATGTTCATAATTAATGAGAAGTTGATCGCCTTGGACGGGTGGGTAGTCATTTAATTGTTGCTGTTCCTAAAGCTTAAATGCAGTTATTTTACATTACCAGATGGTGGCACTGAAGACCATGACATCTAGATGTTATTTCTAAAGGCATAAGACTCCACCCAGAAACAGAGGATGATCTTTCTCTGGGCTTTGTAACAAAGAGGCGCAGAGCGAGAGAGAAAGGGCGAAAAATTTATTAGGCTGACTTGTTGTGATTGCCTTTGTTTGCGGATATCTGACGGTTGCTGGTGGACACAAAGTGTGCCTGATTTCGGTGGATTTAATCATGCATTTCCCAACAAAAACAGATATTTTGCGGGCTTATTCTGTGGCCGTGCTGCTGAATTATTGCTGGGAAGCGGTGTCTGGACAGCTCTCGTACTCTGTATCGGAGGAGGAAAATACTGGGACATCTGTTGGAAATATTGCCAAAGATCTAAATCTCAATGTACAGGATTTAGAGTCTCGTAGGTTTCAGATTGTTAGTGGATCACAGAAGAAGTATTTCGATGTGAATTTAAAAACTGGTGTTCTTTATGTCAGCGAAAGAATCGACCGCGAGGAGCTTTGTGGAAGGGCTTCAAAATGTACTGTCAATGTAGAGGCGGTGATCAACGTCCCGCTGAAGCTTTATCGCTTAGAGATAAATATAAAAGATATAAACGACAACGCACCAGTTTTCTCTGAGAAGCTGCAGTCGCTTGATGTTCCAGAAAATACTTTACCGGGAGTCAAATTTGGACTGATAGAGGCATCAGATTTGGATGTTGGTAAAAACGGTGTTAATACATATAAACTTAGTAATAACGATTATTTTACATTAGATATTCATAAAGGAGAAGACAGCGTGTCTGCTGAGTTAGTACTGCAGAAATCGTTAGACAGAGAGCAGGATTCTGTTATAAAACTCACGCTGACTGCAGTAGACGGAGGAAACCCACCCAAGTCAGGGACATCGCTTATTATCATTTCCGTGATGGATACTAATGACAACCATCCCGTGTTCAGTAAGTCTTTGTACAAAATTAAAATTCCTGAAAACTTGTCCAGTGGGTCGACAGTGATTACGCTGAATGCAACAGACACAGATGAGGGTTCAAACAGTGAAATTGAATATTCTTTGAGAAAAAAAGGCCAAGATCATATTTTAGATTTATTTGAAATTAATTCAAAAACGGGAGTGATTTCAATTAAGGGTAAAGTCGATTATGAAGAAAATCGTGCATTTGAGATCCATGCGGAGGCAAGTGACAAGGGTCAGCCTCCGATGTCTGCTCATTGCAAAGTGTTGGTAGAAGTGCTGGATCTAAATGACAACGCTCCTGAGATCACGGTAACGTCACTACTAAATACAGTGAAAGAAGACGCGGAAGTAGGTGCAGCCATTGCACTTGTCTCGGTTTTGGATAAAGATGGTGGGAATAACGGGGCAGTGAAAGCTGTGATTGTAAATAAGACTCCATTTAAACTGGACACAAACTATAGAAATTATTACTCTTTAGTGGTTACTGGTCCGCTTGACAGAGAAACTACAGACGAGTACAATGTTACTATAATAGCAACTGATGAAGGAGCTCCTCCTCTCTCCAGCACCAGCATAATTAGTGTTCACGTTTCTGATGTCAATGACAACTCGCCTCGCTTCTCTGATCCGATACTTAATATTTATGTTAAAGAAAACAGTCCAGTAGGAGCAGTCATTAAAAC
>NW_024582597.1:75426-76660 GCF_018398535.1 Haplochromis burtoni | reverse complement strand
GGCAGCTCTCTTACTCCGTCTCAGAGGAGGTGAATCTGGGGACTGTTGTCGGAAATGTCGCGAAAGATCTGAGCATCAATGTCCAGGATTTGGAGGCCCGCATGTTTCAAATCGTTGCTGGATCAAAGAGGAAATATTTCGAGGTAAATCTAAAAACTGGAGCCCTCTATGTTAACGGGAGAATAGATCGAGAAGAGCTTTGTGGTAATGACGCCAAATGCTCACTCAGTGTAGAAGCTGTTATTAATAATCCACTGAAACTGTACCGTATTGAAATTACGATTTTAGATGTAAATGATAATTCTCCTTTATTTGAGAGTACGTTGCAATCAATGAACATTACTGAGAGCACAGCGGCGGGAGCAAAATTTCCTCTGCATCAAGCTCACGATGCTGACGTGGGTAAAAACACTGTAAACAACTACAGGCTGAGTCAAAATGAACATTTCTCTCTTGATGCACACAAAGTTCAGGGTGTAACTCCTGAGATGGTGCTTCAGAAAGTTTTAGACAGGGAAAAACAGTCTGTGATTACGCTCACACTGACTGTCATCGATGGGGGAACACCTGCTAAATCCGGAAGCATGACAATAATAGTTAATGTACTGGACGTTAATGACAATCCTCCCGTTTTCAGCCAAAGGTTGTATAAAGCCAGAGTCTACGAAAATGTTAAAATAGGCACACCAATAATTACATTAAATGCGACTGATTTAGATGAAGGACAAAATGGAAAAGTGATATATTCATTTAGTGAAGTTGGTCAGGGGAAACAAACTAATTCATTTGTTATAGATGAGAAAACAGGAACTGTAACGAATAAAAGGAATATTGACTATGAAGAAAGTAATGCTTTTGAACTTCGAGTACAAGCCAGTGATGGAGCCTCTTCCCCTCTCACGTCACATGCCAAATTACTGATTGAGGTTTTAGATGTTAATGACAACCCACCTGAAATTTCAGTCACATCGCTATTGAACACTGTTAAAGAGGATGCATCAGTTGACACAGCCATTGCTCTTGTTTCAATATTTGATAAAGATGGAGGTAAAAATGGGATGGTGACATGTAAAATTTCTAATAATGTTCCTTTTAAATTGGAGTCAAACTACAAGAATTCATATTCATTAGTTGTAGACGGTCCTCTTGACCGAGAGACTGCACCTCAGTACAACATCAGCATCACTGCTACTGATGAGGGCAGCCCACCACTCTCCAGCACGAGTGTTATAAC
>NW_024582597.1:70286-74167 GCF_018398535.1 Haplochromis burtoni | reverse complement strand
CAGCAGTATGACGTGTGTTTCAGCTCAGACACGCTCAAGAGTGACGTAGTAGTTTTCCCAGGCCCTTTTCCACCTGTAGATGGAGAACTGATCAGTATTAACGGAGGAGACACTTTTACCAGGACTCAGACTTTGCCTAACAAAGAGAAGGTAAGAAAGTATTAAATTTCGTATTCACTGCTGCACTTCTTTGTTTGGAAATCTTAAAAGCCTAATGTAATTTATCTTCATCTCGTAGTTTTTATCATCTTTATCAATACATTTACACACTTCTTAGCTGTGACTAAAATAATACAAATGCGAAGAAATCACTGTTGCTGAGTTTACAGCACTACAGGATCTTCTCCAACGCTGTGTTGTTGTTCTCTTTTCTGTTGTAACGTGAATTATTCATGGCAGATTCGCATTATCACTCATTTGCCGCTCTCCGTGGTGCTCAACGTATGTGTCCTTGTCGGGTTCACGTGCACGGTTATGGATGTGTTTTGGCATATTTAGTAGACGTTAAACAACGTATCACAACATCGATAACGTGTTTAAACATACCCCTATATATTTAACATTTGTGCTCACTTCTCTCTTTACTTTAAACAAACAAGTGTATTTGCCCAATTATTTTTTTTAATTTAGCATTTAAAATATCACATACCTTAACATCTTTCCATAATAAAATGTTAATTGTAATCATCCGTTTAACTGATGAACTATTATTTCTAACCTTTAATCTAGTGATTTATATTACCCTTTTTAAACACTAAGAATATACAGTGCACCATTGTCCGCTGGTTTTGCTGACGTGTAATGTAGTTAGAGCAAGTGACCACGTAGGGACGGTACAGACCGTCACATTTAGACGTTCTGGTCGATGACTTCGGGCCCCTCCCATCCTACGTTCAGCAAATGATGCATTTGTGTGCTTTGTTACAAAGAGAGCTCGGAAGAGAACGAACGGTGGTCTTTATTTGAGAAGATAGAGAAGATTGCTTTGGAATAATTATACATTCATTTCCATTTATTGGTTGCTGTGACATATTATCTGGAGTATTGTGCCTTCGCCTGCTTTGTAAATATGCTTTTACCGCATAGAAGAAGCTTTCTGTGGATTAATCTGTTATTCGTGCTGCTGGATTGTTATTGGGAAACGGTTTCTGGGCAGCTCTCTTACTCCGTCTCAGAGGAGGTGAATCTGGGGACTGTTGTCGGAAATGTGTGGCATCTGACTGCTATTAAAGTGATGAGGCTGAGCAGAAAGATGACGGACACCGACACAATGGCGATCAGCAGATACAGGTTCAAATCCGAGAAGCTGTCCTCCTTTACAGGCACATGTCTGAACTGAGTCTGGATTTCAGCCGTGCTTTCAACCACCACCACATCAATAGACACAGTAGCTGACAGGGAGGGTTCTCCGTTATCAGAGACCAAGACCACCAAGGGGTGAGTTTTGAGGTCATTGTCACTCATTCTCCTCCTAGTCCTGATCTCCCCGGTGCTGGTTCCGATCCTGAACAGTTGTTTCCTTTGGGCTCAGACAGGTGATAAGAAAGCAGCGCATTGTATCCAGAGTCTGCGTCTACAGCCCTGATCTTTGCCACAAAGTATCCCGCTTCAGCAGAATAGGGGATGCTCTCACTGTTAACGGAGCCGTGCTCAGAATATGGCGCGAGAATCGTGGGACTGTTGTCATTTTCATCCAGGATTAAAACGTTGACAGTGACGTTGCTGCTGAGTGGAGGAACACCAGAGTCTGTGGCCTGAACTTTAAAGTGGAACTTTTTAACTCCTCGTAGTTAAAAGACTGCAGGCTGATTATATCTCCTGTCTCTGAGTTGATTTTTAATAATGTAGATAGTGGCACTGAGTCACTGTTGCTTTGTAAAAAAGAGTAACTCACCTGACTATTTTGATCAATGTCTGCATCAGCTGCTGTCACTGTTTTAATAACTGCTCCTACTGGACTGTTTTCTTTCACGTAGATGTTGATCACACTTTCTGAAAACTGAGGTTTGTTGTCATTTACATCTGACACATGAACAGTTATAACACTCGTGCTGGAGAGTGGTGGGCTGCCCTCATCAGTAGCAGTGATGCTGATGTTGTACTGAGGTGCAGTCTCTCGGTCAAGAGGACCGTCCACAACTAATGAATATGAATTCTTATAATTTGACTCCAATTTAAAAGGAACATTATTAGAAATTTTACATGTCACCATCCCATTTTTACCTCCATCTTTATCAAATACTGAAACAAGAGCAATGGCTGTGCCAACTGATGCATCCTCTTTAACAGTGTTCAACAGTGATGTGACTGAAATTTCAGGTGCGTTGTCATTAACGTCTAATACTTCAACCAGTAATTTAGCATGTGAACTCATAGGCGAGGAAGCTCCATCACTGGCTTGTACTCGAAGTTCAAAAGCATTATTTTCTTCAAAATCAATATTCCTTGTACTCGTTACAGTTCCTGTTCGTTTATTTATAGAAAACAAATTCGTTTTTTTCCCCTGACTGACTTCACTGAATAAATAAATCACTTTTCCATTCTGTCCTTCATCTAAATCAGTGGCATCCAGTGTAATTATTGATGTGCCTATTTTAACATTTTCGTAGACCCTGGCTTTATACAACCGTTGGCTGAAAATCGGAGGATTGTCATTAATATCTAACACATTGATTATTATAGTCATGCTTCCAGATTTAGCAGGTGTTCCTCCATCGATGGCAGTCAGTGTGAGCTTAATCACAGACTGTTTTTCTCTGTCTAAAACTCTCTGAAGCACCAACTCAGGAGTCACACCCTCTTCTTTATGTGTAGTCAATGAAAAATGTTCATTATGACTCAGCTTGTAGGTATTTACGGAATTTTTTCCCACGTCTGCATCGTGTGCTTGATGCAGAGGAAATTTAATTCCTTCCGCTGTGTTCTCAGAAATGTCGATTTCTTGTGACGTGCTTTCAAATGAAGGGGAATTATCATTCACATCTAAAATAATAATTTCAACACGATACAGTTTCAGTGGGTTATTAATAACAGCTTCTACACTGAGTGAGCATTTGGGCTCATCACCGCAAAGCTCTTCTCGATCTATTCTCTCGTTAACATAGAGGGCTCCAGTTTTTAGATTTACCTCGAAATATTTCCTCTTTGATCCAGCAACGATCTGAAACATGCGGGGCTCCAAATCCTGGACATTGATGCTCAGATCTTTCGCGACATTTCCGACAACAGTCCCCAGATTCACCTCCTCTGAGACGGAGTAAGAGAGCTGCCCAGAAACCGTTTCCCAGATAACAATCCAGCAGCACGAAGACGAGATATATCCACACACAGATCGATCTGCTCGGTCCAGTCATAATTATGTTCAAGGAGAAAAAGCATAAAAATTGACACGGTGTGTAACGGCATAAATAGAAAAAAATCAAAGGCGCCCACGTTTATTCTGACACATTTCCTATAAACATAATCAGTGTTCAGTCCCGTTCTCGTTCGCCCTCTAAATCTCTTTGTCTGAATCGCCTGAGAGACATCATCATCCTCTGAATCTGGGAGGAGCACCGAGACCCTACAGAGAGAATTTAAATGTGATGGTCTACAATGTCCCCGTGTGGACAATCGGAAGGACTGCACTCAACTTCCAACATGTCATTACACTTTAGTTCTACAGCAGTTTAGATGCCAGTCCTACTGCTTTTACGCTGAAACATTCACCACATTCACCAACATTGTGACCGCATGTCATTCCACTCATTTTTCAGGAAGGTCTTTTCACACTAAAGCTAACTAAAGAAAACTGCTGAGCGATTTTCCTGCACTAAAGAGCTTCGAAATTCGAAGACAATTTCCGACACAAAAAAAATCGATAAACGTTTGGTTTTATCTCT
>NW_024582597.1:54756-57205 GCF_018398535.1 Haplochromis burtoni | reverse complement strand
AGGACAGACGGCACTTTCAGCAGGTACAGCGCCCCCATGATCACCACCCACCCTGACGGGAGCTGGTCTTACTCTAAAGCTACTCAGCAGTATGATGTGTGTTTCAGCTCAGACACACTCAAGAGTGACGTAGTGGTATTCCCCGCCCCGTTTCCACCTGTAGATGCAGAACTGATCAGTATTAACGGAGGAGACACTTTTACCATGACTCAGACTTTACCTAACAAAGAAAAGGTGAGTCCATGAAATTTTTAAATACTTGGACATTGTCATTGCTCGTCATTACAGTTTCAATGGTCCATTTTTTTTTCTTATCTTAGCCGTGGTGTATCTAGTGATTTAAACAAGAACTGTCAGATGCTGTGTATTTGATGATGAGTTCTCATCTAAATCACAGCTTTCTATCTGTTAGATATTTCAACGTGTAGTTCACCATTTGTGGTCCTGTGTTTTTTCCTTTTTCTTTTTTTCTTGAAGATCTTAGGATATGTGTGTACTTTGACTGATAAATTGACACATATGCACATTGTGTCAGTGTACTAAAGGTTATCATTGCTCTTCAAGGTTGAGTTGTGATTTACATATTCAATTGAGCATTTTGAATAAAAAAATTTTTCAGCTATTTGATTTAATTAAAGTAAATATAGAGGAAAATATTAACGAATACTGAATGTGTATAAAAATGCAACGTTTTTGTTCGTGTCATTTTTAAAAGGGAGAATATGCTAATGTGGGCTTACTCCATTTTTATGTCTAAATTAAACTGGTTTTGTAACGTGAAAATCACTCACAATGTAGCTGTGATGATGCTCTAATAAACACAGAAACATTCATATTAGCAAAAGAATATAGAAAAAAGTGTTCGGATGATTAATTAATATCCCTCTTTATTTATTTTTTTTGTTGTTTGTTTGTTTGTTTGTTTGTTTAAATCTCCTTAATCGCAATAAGACGGTTCATTTTTTACCTTTACTTCTAAGTTAGCTTCCAAAAGAAATAGTATTCATAAAAACACAGAATAGCAGAATGGCATACATAATCATGATGGCAACGTCTTACACTGGGGTTAATATTTGACTGTTCGTTTATGAGGGTCAAGTGTATTAACACGTTTGATAATGTGTGTAGTTCTCGCAAATGTCCACACGGGGACATTGCAGACTTTTCCATTTGAGCTTCCTCTTTGAATGGCTCGGGGCTCCTCCCAGATTCAAATGACGATTATGTTTATCAGGCGATTCAGACAAAGAGAATCAGAGGGCGAAAGAGAACGGTACGAGAAACGCTGATATTCTGCCATTGACCTATTGATTTTTTTCTATTTATGCCGTTACACACCGTGTCAATTTTTATGCTTTTTCTCCTTGAACATAATTATGACTGGACCGAGCAGATCGATCTGTGTGTGGATATATCTCGTCTTCGTGCTGCTGGATTGTTACTGGGAAAAGGTTTCTGGGCAGCTCTCTTACTCCGTCTCAGAGGAGGTGAATCTGGGGACTGTTGTCGGAAATGTCGCGAAAGATCTGAGCATTAGCATCCAGGATTTGGAGCCCCGCATGTTTCAGATCGTTGCTGGATCAAAGAGGAAATATTTCGAGGTAAATCTAAAAACTGGAGCCCTCTATGTTAACGAGAGAATAGATCGAGAAGAGCTTTGCGGTGATGAGCCCAAATGCTCACTCAGTGTAGAAGCTGTTATTAATAATCCACTGAAACTGTATCGTATTGAACTGTTAATATTAGATGTCAACGATAATTCCCCTTCATTTGAACGCACGTCGCAGGTAATCAACGTAACTGAGAACACGGCAGTAGGGGCAAAATTTCCTCTGCATCAAGCTAACGATGCGGACAGTGGGAAAAATTCCGTAAATACCTACAAGCTGAGTCAAAATGAATATTTTTCATTGACTACACATAAAGAAGAGGGTGTGACTCCTGAGTTGGTGCTTCAGACAGTTTTAGACAGAGAAAAACAGTCTGTGATTAAGCTCACACTGACTGCCATCGATGGAGGAACACCTGCTAAATCTGGAAGCATGACTATAATAATCAATGTGTTAGATATTAATGACAATCCTCCGATTTTCAGCCAACGGTTGTATAAAGCCAGGGTCTACGAAAATGTTAAAATAGGCACATCAATAATTACACTGGATGCCACTGATTTAGATGAAGGACAGAATGGAAAAGTGATTTATTTATTCAGTGAAGTCAGTCAGGGGAAAAAAACGAATTTGTTTTCTATAAATAAACGAACAGGAACTGTAACGAGTACAAGGAATATTGATTTTGAAGAAAATAATGCTTTTGAACTTCGAGTGCAAGCCTTTGACAGCGCAGTTTTTCCCATGAGTTCACATGCTAAATTACTGGTTGAAGTATTAGACGTTAATGACAACGCACCTGAAATTTCAGTCACATCACTGTTGAACACTGTTAAAGA
>NW_024582597.1:46973-53642 GCF_018398535.1 Haplochromis burtoni | reverse complement strand
GCACTTTCAGCAGGTACAGCGCCCCCATGATCACCACCCACCCTGATGGAAGCTGGTCTTACTCTAAAGCTACTCAGCAGTATGACGTGTGTTTCAGCTCAGACACACTCAAGAGTGACGTAGTGGTTTTCCCCGCCCCGTTTCCACCTGTAGATGGAGAACTGATCAGTATTAACGGAGGAGACACTTTTACCAGGACTCAGACTTTACCTAATAAAGAAAAGGTAAGGCTGAACCTTAGATAATGTAAGGTGAGCTGTAACATACAAAAAATTTCTACTTCATGTTTTGATCAAAAATTTAGTTAATTTTCCATTTATTAATTTTATAGTGTATTCATATTTCATAGTTTTTGTATCTGTGTTTTATGTCAAAGGGTAAAAAAAAGTGTTACTGTAGAAATCTTTACGGTAAAAGCTTAGATATGAGCTATACAATATATTTTGAGGGTTTCTGGAGAAAACAATTAACTTTTAGCTTGTTGTCATTCAAATGGTCTGTAAGGGACTGTTCGCTGACATTTCCCCTGGGCTCTTTTTGCAGTCTTTAGAACATCTGGCCTTTGACATGATAATTTTGCCAACAATCACCAGTCATTTTGAAACAAATCACAGAAAAGTGAAATGTATCAAACAGTAACTAAACTCACTGTATACCTGAATATAAATGATCAAGATTTAAAATAAGCACTTCCATTTAACAAAACTTAGAGTCAGGTTTTGTGTTGTTTTGTTTTGTTTTTCAAGCAGCCTTGATATAAACTTTTGTTTGTAAATATACTTGTTATCCATTCACTTTTAAATTAAATTAATATACAATAATATATTTTCTCCTGGATTAAAGCTGTGGCTAGAAGTTAAAAAGGTTGAAAGCATAACAAAAGAAATCACATTTTCAACTATGTCTATTTGTTGACTTATGAAGCCTGTTTATGTTATCATTTGTAATTTGTTTAGAAATAACCAAGGCTCGGTTCTGAAAGTCTTTTAACGGCGTGTCCCTTGGTATAAGGTCAAACAAATAAGGAGTGCCTGCATCAACATAATGATACTCTCTCCATGGTTCTGAAATATGTGGCGATTACATTATACTGTACTATTAGGATCTCACAATATAAAGAAAGAAGGTGTGAGTGACTCGATTAAGAACAAGTCTTATTATTTCAAACATAACAGCAGGATTTGATTGCATTCATTCCTTAACTGTAGTTACTTAAAATGACCATGGGGCGACAGTCTAGACCGTAATACCGCCGGCTGATCGCTGATGGTTGAAGGCCCCTCCCACAATAGAAGGATCATTTTGTCTGTGCTTTGTTAGAATGAGAGGCAGGACGAAGTGGGGAGGCTTGAGAAAAATGCACTGGCATTTACTTTAGTCTCACAAAATACATTTCGCCGCCAAAAAGCGAAAAACAGATCGACATAAGGATCTATGTTGTATGGAATTATGTATCTGCCGAGAAGAAAGGCGTCCTTCGGAATATATCTAATGCTTGTTGTCTTGGAGTATAACTGGGGAGCGGTATCCACTCAGCTCTCATATTCCGTGTCTGAGGAGGTGAACCTGGGGACTTCCGTTGGAAATCTCGCCAAGGATCTGAACCTAAATGTACAGGATCTGGAGTCACGTATGTTTCAGATTGTTACTGGATCAAAAAGGAAGCATTTCGATGTAAATTTGAAGACAGGTTTTCTCTACGTGAGTGAGAGAATAGACAGGGAAGAGCTCTGCGCTAAAGCTACAAAATGCACAATAAACGTGGAGGCTGTGATAAACAATCCGCTGAAACTTTACCGTATTGAAGTCAATATTCTTGACGTAAACGATAACCCCCCGTCTTTCAGTGCCAAATCTCAAACTATAGACATTGCAGAGAGCGTGTTGCCGGGAGCTATGTTCCCTGTGCTGTCGGCTTACGACGCCGATGTGGGGAAAAATGATGTTAACACTTACAAGCTGAACCAGAATGAACATTTTTCTTTAGCGGTGCACAAAGGGGACACTGTTTCGGCAGAGATAGTTCTTCAGAGAGCGTTAGACCGAGAAAAGCAGGCTGTAATTAAACTCACACTGACGGCTATAGATGGAGGGACACCTATTAAATCAGGCACGTCAGAGATCATAATTAATGTGTTGGATATAAATGATAATATCCCAACTTTTAAAAAATCATTGTATAAAACAAGTATTAAAGAAAATGCACCATCAGGCACTACAGTAGTAACAGTGGCTGCAACTGATGCTGACGAGGGTGCAAACAAAGACGTCGTATATTTACTTAATTCGAAAGATCAGGATCGTGTATTAGAAATCTTTGAAATTGATTTGGAAACAGGAATAATAACAGTTAAAGGAACTATTGACTATGAAACAAACCCTGCTTTTGAAATCCGTGTGCAGGCTACGGACAAAGGCCAACCTCCGCTAACAGCACAATGTAAAGTACTCGTAGAGGTGGTGGACCTAAATGACAATGCCCCCGACATCACCGTGACGTCACTGCTCAGTACAGTTAAGGAGGACGCTGAAAGTGGCACTGCTATTGCACTTGTTTCGGTTCTCGACGAAGACGGGGGCAAAAACGGTGAAGTCAAATGCGAGATATTGAATTCGGTCCCCTTTAAATTGGAGACAAATTATAAAAATTATTATTCTTTGGTCATTGGTGGCGTTCTAGACAGGGAACTTGTGTCGCACTACAATATCACTATTAAAGCTACTGATGAAGGCAGCCCCCCTCTCTCTAGCACCAGTGTAGTTACTATTCAGGTTTCTGATGTAAATGATAACGCACCTTTGTTTGGAGATACTGTAATTAATATATATGTGGCAGAAAACAGTCCTGTCGGGACTGTTTTAAAAACTGTATGTGCAACTGACGCTGACGCTGGCGAAAACGGGCAGGTGAGATATTCATTAGTCAGTGATAACGCAGGGCCGCTCTCTACAATGATCAGCATTAACTCAGAGACTGGAGGCATAGTCACTCTACAACCTTTTAATTATGAAGAGTTGAAAATGTTTCAATTTAAAGTCCAGGCCACAGATTCTGGTGTTCCTCCGCTCAGCAGCAACGTGACTGTTAAGGTCTTAATTCTGGATGCAAATGATAATAATCCAACAATTCTCGCTCCTTACTCTCAGCACGGCTCCGTTAACAGTGAGAGCATCCCCTATTCTGCTGAAGCGGGATACTTTGTGGCAAAGATCAGGGCTGTAGACGCAGACTCTGGATACAATGCGCTGCTTTCTTATCACCTGTCTGAGCCCAAAGGAAACAACTTGTTCAGGATCGGAACCAGCACCGGGGAGATCAGGACTAGGAGGAGATTGAGTGACAATGACCTCAAAACTCACCCCTTGGTGGTCTTGGTCTCTGATAACGGAGAACCCTCCCTGTCAGTGACTGTGTCTATTGATGTGGTGGTGGTTGAAAGCACGGCTGAAATCCAGACTCAGTTTAGACATGTGCCTGTAAAGGAGGACAGCTTCTCTGATTTGAACCTGTATCTGCTGATTGCCATTGTGTCGGTGTCCGTCATCTTTCTGCTCAGCCTCATCACTTTAATAGCAGTCAGATGCCACAGGACAGACGGCACTTTCAGCAGGTACAGCGCCCCCATGATCACCACCCACCCTGACGGGAGCTGGTCTTACTCTAAAGCTACTCAGCAGTATGACGTGTGTTTCAGCTCAGACACGCTCAAGAGTGACGTAGTGGTTTTCCCGGCCCCGTTTCCACCTGTAGATGGAGAACTGATCAGTATTAACGGTGGAGATACTTTTACCAGGACTCAGACTTTGCCTAACAAAGAGAAGGTAAGGCCAATGACTAATTTACGTTTATTATTCCCCTCCAATTATTATGATAATTAACAGTGAAATAATACTTTACACACTGTACTACAAAATATTCTTTTTGGAGTAGGCTGGTTTAAGTTACAATAAAAAGTCGCTTTGGCTGTAGTTTAGACTTTTGCGGTGTCCTTTCTTTTGTCTGCATATTTCGCTGTCTATGGTATTAAAAAGTTTACAAAACTTGCCCCATGTAATATCCGTAGCTGTAGGGAGTTATTGTCTTTTCTTGACAACCAATCCACCTAACAGTGTCTTTTTTGTTTTGTTTTGTTTGGGGGTTTTTGGTGGCGGAGGGGGCGGGGGGTATTTTTGTTTCGTTTTGTTTTAATTAAGGCAGTTTTTAAGTTTACTTACTATAAGTCTGTAAGTCTAATTGTAAACGACTAAGTGTAAAGAAAAACTGGATTTCTTGCTTTGTCATTTCAGATGAATACAATTAATAATTTGAGATTTGAAACCTTATTATCTGTCTTACTTTGAAAATGGAGTGCAAACTTTTGCACCTGCAATACTGCTTGGTGATTTGAATTGTACAACTTGCGGTGTTTCACCTGAATGAGAATAGTGACCTTACTGAATATATATTGTTTGGATGATTCAACAAAGAAATGCGACAATAAATACTACGATGCCAGTGTCGGTGATGGCGTAACTTCAAATAAAGTGTTATTTTATTAACGCACGTATAAAAATCTTTTAAATAACTCACAGTATTTTGGAATTGTGTGATTGTGGGCGTGTCTGAGTGAACAGGAATAATTTAGTTCTTACCAATGTGTGTAGTTTCTTCATATTACCACGTAGCGACGCTGTAGACCGTGGCACAGAAAGGTGGACGCTCCTCCCAGGGTAAAAGCGGAATAGCTGTGGTTTTCATCACAAAGAGACGAGGGAAGGGAAGGAGCGGCATAATGGAGCATTTCTCTTTAAAAATATCACAGTCGCCTTGATTTTTGTCATATCCTACCATCTAACACTGGGAACGGATTTGTGGATATATTATTTGCTGTATTCCGGCGGAAGTATGCATTTAACGACGAGAAGAAGCGCTATTGTCACATTTCTTTTGATTGTGCTCTTGGCTTATTATTGGGAAGCGGCGGCTGCACAGCTCTCCTATTCCGTCTCAGAGGAGGTGAATCCGGGGACTAATGTCGGAAATATCGCCAAGGATCTAAACCTTAACGTGCAGGAGTTGGCCTCCCGTTTGTTTCAGATTGTTGCATCTAAAAAGAAATACTTTGAGATAAATCTAAAGACCGGATTTCTGTATGTCAGTGAGAGGATAGATCGAGAGGAGGTTTGTACAGATGAGCCCAAATGCACGGTTACCGTAGAGGCTGTGATAAACAATCCGTTAAAGCTTTACCGCGTGGAGATAGAAATTAGAGATGTGAACGACCACTCTCCATCCTTTAACACGAAATCTCAAATACTGGAAATTGCAGAGAACACACTGCCTGGGTTTAGATTTGCGTTATCGGAGGCAAGCGACGCTGACGTGGGTAAAAACAGTGTTAGTGCATATAAGCTGAGTACTAATGAATATTTCAGTCTTGCCACACATAAAAGAGGAAAGAGTATATCTCCAGAGTTAGTGCTGCAGAAAGCCCTGGATCGTGAGAAACAAGCAAGTATACAACTTTTGTTAACTGCAATAGACGGAGGGTCTCCACCAAACACGGGGACATCAGAAATTGAAGTAAGTGTGTTAGACAGTAATGATAACGCACCAGTGTTCAGTAGCACTCTTTACAAAATTAAAACACTCGAAAATAGCCCGATTGGCACTACGATCTTCACCTTAAATGCGACTGACGCTGATGAAGGAACAAATGGTGAAATAGTGTACTCCTTACGAAGTAAGGATCAGGATCATATTTTGGATATTTTCCAAATTGACCCTGAGACAGGGGTTATTTCAGTCAAAGCCAAAATCGACTATGAAGAAAGAAAAGCTTTCGAGATCCGAGCAGAAGCTAGAGACAAAGGCCAGCCTCCCATGGCAGCCCATAGTAAGGTGCTGGTTGAAGTAATAGACTTAAATGACAACGCTCCTGAAATCAAAGTGACGTCACTTCTCAATGCAGTGAATGAGGACGCTGAAATAGGCACTGCTATTGCACTTGTTTCAGTTCTAGATACAGATAGTGGTAAAAACGGTGAAGTTGAATGTGTAATCTTAAATAAAGTTCCGTTCAAACTGGAGACAAATTACAAAAATTATTACTCTTTAGTTGTTGATGGACATCTAGACAGAGAGGAGACCCCTCAGTACAATGTCAAAATTTCAGCTACGGATGAAGGGAGCCCTCCACTTTCTAACACTAGTGTTATCACTGTTTACCTTTCTGATATTAACGACAACGCGCCACGTTTTTCACAGTCTTTAATAAGTGTTTTTGTGAAAGAAAACAGTAAGGTAGGAACAGTTATAAAAAGGGTCACTGCAGTCGATATTGACATCAGAAACAACGGTCAGGTGAGCTATTCACTAATAGATAGTAATAGTAAATCACTTCCTCTCCCAACAATGGTAAACATTAACTCAGAAACTGGAGACATAATCAGCCTGCAGTCTTTTAACTACGAGGAGTTGAAAATGTTTCAATTTAAAGTTCAGGCCACAGACTCTGGTGTTCCTCCGCTCAGCAGCAATGTCACTGTCAACGTTTTAATTCTGGATGAAAATGACAATAATCCAACAATTCTTGCTCCTTACTCTGAGCATGGCTCCGTTAACAGTGAGAGCATCCCCTATTCTGCTGAAGCGGGATACTTTGTGGCAAAGATCAGGGCTGTAGACGC